>NC_138777.1:18445138-18477638 GCF_965119305.1 Pelophylax lessonae | reverse complement strand
GCCAGAGAGAGATGGTATCATTCACAAAAATACAATAAACAGCTGCTGGGACTTTGTAGACTTGTTGGGGGTCAACATACAGGATGTGCAGGCTTCTGCTGAAGCTATGTGGGCTCAGCGGGATCCACATACATGATCAAGCGCAATGAGAATGGAGAGGGGACAGTGACTGCTGCGCTATGCTGTGCTGTAACTGTCCCATAGAAACACCCATAAATTGGGCTTTAGCCTGGGGTGGAGCTAACAGCCAGCACAGACAGACACAAAAATGTTCTTTTATTGTACAGCACAGCCACAGGTTATACCAGGATCAGGTGCTGCATCTTTTTGGTCCTCTGGGCGATTCAAGAATGTTTTTCATGTTCTGTTGATACTTCCTATTTGATTTTGTAGTAATAATTGCGTGTTTAGTGTAAGGCTGGCCATACACTGCAATCCTTGAGCTCTACGTATCAATGCTTCCCCATGAAAACGCAGCAAAGATCTTAACCTAGCCTAAAGGGATTACCCATATTGGGCATTTCTATTGTCACAGCAAAAGAAATTAAAATGGACAGAAAGTTCACATTCTTTTACATTACTTTTATTCACCTTTAATTATCTTTTAATCTTATTATCCATTTAGTTCCCTCCCTTAAATTCCCCCAATTTTTATAATGCCCTATGGATCTTTTTTTTTTTTTTTATATTATAATTGAAAATACAATGAAACCAGACACCAGCTTTCCGGTTACTACAGTGTTTAAAAAAAACAGAACTAGGAATCAAAACGGCGGCATACTGCAGTTTGAATTTTAAATGCGAAGGATTAGTGGTAAAACATGTGCAGGTCATCGTTCAGCTTTATTAAATAATATGCAGAAAAATTAATAAAAAGGCACGTACACATCATAAAAAGATTTGTCCAACCAGATTCCATTTTTCACTTTGACTGTACAATTTAAGGATAAAAGTTGAGTTCTGATTGGCTGCTGTAGTTTCCATAGTCCCCATTTGCTAAATGTGTTTTGCTGCTGTCTGCTTGGAAAGGTTCCGCTTTATTCGGGACGATCGCTTGTAAAAAGGGGGGGAGGGGCTTGCACGCTGTGCTACAATAGTGCCTGCTACTACTACTACTATGTAGATCAATAGCTTTTTTTTTTTTTCGGTAACATTTTAGATCATTGCATAGAGGACCTGGTAAAATTAGGTCCAGTTTGTAAAAATAATATATTTTTCTTTTTGTTTTTTTTTTCTCCTCGCGGGCTTAGCAGGGAAGGCTGTACTTCGAGATTTACCTGCTTGTAATTTAAGCGTTTTCCTCCCCCATGTCTATATTTGTATGTGAGACGGCTGTACAGTGTGACCAGAAGCGACTTGCTGAACTGCCACGGCATAACATCCACCTGTATGTGAATAATTTGAATAATATGTATTATTAAATAAATACTAATTCTTTCTCACGTCTTGTTTTTATTATGAAGACTCCAGGATTGGCTCCTGGAAGAACCAGAACATGTCCAATGGTACTCAGCAGTAGGGATGATCGAACGGTTCGGGTCGACCGTCGGTTCGACCCAAACATTGACTGTTCGAAATTCGGCTGAATTCCGAACCTTTTCCTGAAAAAGTTCGGAATTCGGCAACCAGAACCGACCAAAATGCAATGGGACAGGAACTGGGCTTTAAAAGCCAGTGATTGGACCAGAACCATCAGTAAAAGCCAATTGAGGGGGCAGGAGAATGCTAGGAATGTGATTGGAGTGACCAGGGGGTCCAGAGGCCAATCAGTAGTGAATACGCCCCCCAGCAGTAGTGTATTTAGGTTTTGTGCTGCCCTAGGCCTGACTAAACTTGGGCAGCCCCTAATTTGAATATGACCCACCCCTTCCTGTAAAGGCCACACCCTTTCCTGTTTTGATCTGCCCTGTCATCTGTAAATCACAGACCACAACCACAATCTGAGTGTCCATCAGTGCAGCCTCATCAGTTCCCATAAGTTTAGCCTTATCAGTGCCCATTAGTTCAGCCTTATCAGTGCCCATTAGTTCAGCCTTATCAGTGCCCATTAGTTCAGCCTCATCAGTTCCCATAAGTTCAGCCTCATCAGTGCCCATCAGTGCAGCCTCATTACTGTCCACCAGTGCGGCTTCATCAGTGCAGCATATCAGTGCAGCCTCATCAGTGGCCATCAGGGGGCAGCTTTTTTGCTGCCCCCCTGCAAAGTGCCACCCTAGGCCTGGGCCTTGTCGGCCTAGGCCAAGATACAGCACTGCCCCCCAGTATATATGATAGCCCCGCCAAATCTCTAGCATTTTAATACAGGGATGTGGAAGAGAGTGGAAGCAGTTCTGTTACTTCTGCTCTCAAAGTGTCATTTAGCAATTATTAGTGTGAGGAAAGGGATATCTAGTGTAGTTAGGGTACTATTTTCCACTATAGTTAGATTTAATAATCTCGTTTCTGTAGGGAAAGTGTGAAGTGCCAGGGTGACTGTAGTGTAGTGTAGGGTTAACTGACTCTGACTGCTATGGCAGGGTGACAAAACCCTTCCATGTCAGGGTGACCGCTATAGAGAAAAGACCGTTTCTCTTAGAACACTTATAGAACAGGATGGTGGCTTCGCCCCTGTCACCCGGCTTTTTGTTGCAGGCGTTTTATTGGGCTTTTTGAGGACATGTTTGTAGTCAGGCATGACATCTGAACTTCTGTGTAGGGGTATATATATATACACACACATGTATGTATATATACACATACACATATATAGGTGTGAAAGTAGCAGAAACCTATGCTTGCGCTAATGAAATAATTAACAGGCATAGGTCTCCGCTCCTATAACACCTATATATGTGTGTGTATAAATACATATAAGTGTGTGTGTATATAAACCCCTATACAGAAGTTCAGATGTTATGCCTGCCTCCAAAGACCCCAAAAAAAAACGCCTGCAAAAACACACCTTGGTGTTTTTGTAGCAGGCGTTTTTTTGGGCAGAACTCTATTGGGTGTTAGGGCTTCAAAATTGTGTTTTTTGATTACCGAAGTTCGGGTCCCATTGATTTCAATGGGGTTCTGAAATCCGGGCAGAACTTTCGGGAAGTTCGGGTGTTCTGGTCGAACCAAACTTTTCAAAAGTTCGATCATCCCTACTCAGCAGCTGCTATAGGAAAGGGGGAAAACTAAGAGTTTTGCTTCATCGAACTCTCTGTGAATATTGGGACATTTTGCTAATATTTGGCTTGGTCTTGGAGGAAGGTTAAATGAAGGTGGCTAAAGGTGGTTTTTAAAGTGCAATGAGCTTTAACCCTTTTAATGCCAAAGCCGGGTTTTACACACATGCTTAAAAATCATTTTAGGCCTGAAGATTACATACAGTGGGGAAAATAATTTCTCTTACGTCCTCCGACAGTCGCCGCCTCTTCATATTCGTCACATATGGGGTATTAGACTTTGCTCCGAAGGAGTAGCTAGGCAACAGAATATGTTAACATTAAAGCTTTTAACATATCCCACCCTCAAGGGGTGGTCCCCTCAGTCAATACCCTCCTACTTCCTGCAACCATATCTCAGTTTTAATGTCTAGCTTGTCAGGGAAGGTTCCCCCTGTGCCTGTGAAGGCGCACTCTACTAGGTCTTTGAGTACGTCTTGGGCCTGTCGTCATGGGGCTTCTGTAGCCCAGGTGTGTAAGGCGGTGACCTGGTCGACCGTACACACGTTCACAAGATTCTACAAAGTAGATGTTCAGGCATCGGCGGATGCTTCCTTTGGCCGCAAGGTTCTTAGTGCGGCAATTCCCTAGGGTCCCTTGTTGGGGATCTCTGGCTGTTGGGATAAGTTTTATATCCCCTGGTTTTTTGTCTTTTCCTGGGTTGTTGCTCCTGTTGAGCACTTGTTTTTTTCTGTTGCCCAGCTGGTTTCCTTCTTTTGGTAAGGTTCCTTTCTTTGATGCGGAGACTGCGTTGCCTTTTCGGCGCGGATGCGTTTCCCACCCCTCATGTTTGCACTGCTTTGGGACGTCCCCATATGTGACGAATATGAAGAGGCGGCGACTGTCGGAGGACGTAAGAGAAAACGGAATTTTTGTAAAATCTTACCTGTAAAATTCCTTTCTCTGAGTCCTCCGACTGTCGCCGCCCCCGCCCCTCTTTTGGGGTTTGGTTGTATACTCTACTGCTATTCCACTAAAACTGAGATATGGTTGCAGGAAGTAGGAGGGTATTGACTGAGGGGACCACCCCTTGAGGGTGGGATATGTTAAAAGCTTTAATGTTAACATATTCTGTTGCCTAGCTACTCCTTCGGAGCAAAGTCTAATACCCCATATGTGACGAATATGAAGAGGCGGCGACTGTCGGAGGACTCAGAGAAAGGAATTTTACAGGTAAGATTTTACAAAAATTCAGTTTTTCTCTTTAGTTCGACGGACACAGCGCTCCATTAACCACTTCTGGACCGGAAGGATTTGCCCCCTTAATTGACCAGGCCATATTTTGCGATACGGCACTGCTTTACTTTAACTGACAATTGCGCAGTCATGCGCCGTTGTACCCAAATAAAATTGATGTCCTTTTTTTCCACAAACAGAGCTTTCTTTGGGGGGTATGTGATCACCTCTGCTATTTTTGTTTTTTGCGCTATAAACAAAAAAAAGAGAGACAATTCTGGAAAAAAACAATATTTTTCACATTCTGCTATATAACATTCCCCAAAAAAAAAAAAAAATAAAAATGTTTTAACATTTTAGGCCAATTTGTTTTCTGCTACATATTTTTGGTAAAAAAAAAAAAGAGCAATAAGTGTATTTTGATTGGTTTGCACAAAATGTATCGCGTCTACTAATACTAACTATGGGAAAGATTTATGTAATTTTTTTTTTTTTTTTTTTTACTAGTAGTGGCAGCGATCTGCGATTTTTAGCGGGACTGTGACATTGCGGCGGACAGATCGGACCCCTAACTGACATTTTTTACACTTTTGGGGGGACCAGTGACATTACTACAGTAATCAGTGCTAACAATAATGCACTGTTACTGTAATAATGACACTGGCAGGGAAGGGGTTAACACAGTGGGTGATCAAGGGGTTAAATGTGAGCCTAGAGGAGTGATTCTAACTGTGGGGGGAGCGTGGCTTGTGAAATGATCATAGAGACATGTGATCCTAAATAGAAGGATCACAGGCGCTCTGTGATCATTCCAGGGAGAGGAACGGTCAGCTGTGTTTACAACAGCCGACCATCCTTCTCTCTCAGCAAGGAATGATCGTGGGTGTCAGGCAGCAATCGAAGCCGCCTGCCCCGTGCATCGGAGTCCCTGCTGCCAAGTGGGGGCGGGAGCGTGCCGCCGCACGACCGACGTATACCTACAGCGGTTCGCGCAGGTGGGCCAGCCGCTGCATTAGAACTGTGGCGGGTGGTCCGGAAGTGGTTAAATGAAGGTGGCTACTGGTGGTTTTTAAAGTGCAATGAGCTTTAACCCTTTTACTGCCAAAGCCGGTTTTACACACATGCTTAAAAATAATTTTAGGCCTGAAGATTACATACAGTGGGGAAAATAGTTTTCTCTTACGTCCTCTGACAGTCGCCGCCCACTCATACAGTCTGCACTTCTGGGTATTGGTCTTATCCACAGGAGTAAGCTAGGCATAAGATTTTGTTAGAAAACATTCACAAAACCTTTGTATAGACACACCTACAGGGGGCTGTCCCTCTGGTCCAATACCCCCAGCTAGCAGCATTCCCAAATCAGTTTGTCTCTGCCTAGCATAGGAGTAGGCTGGCTTTTCCCCGGCTGGTGCTGCAGTCTCAGCCTTTTTACTTCTTCTTATTTTTTCTCTCTGAGAAAGTGAATTTTATTACAATAATAGCTTTTCTTTTGTTCCTGCGCTTAGTTAGTCGGACTTCGGAAGACTACAGCATTTGCGGGCTGGGAATCGCACTGGTTATCCTAGCGCCTTCCGGAATCCCAGCCTGCCATCGAGCGTTGGCAGGCTATGCGTACGCCCAGGCCTCGCAAACGACCATGTCCCTGTCCTCAGGGACGAGCCTGCGAAGTGGCTACTTCGCTGGGATGTCTCCACTGCGTTACGCCGCGTGTTGCCAGCGTCCTTTTCGGCTGACGGCACCCCCACTCAGGGTGGGAGGCTTCCAGTCACAGAGTGGTACCCATATTTCGCTGGACCAGTGTGTACCATACTACCCCTCTGTCTATGGCATTCTCTGTCGGGGTGTGTATGTGGGCCCTCTGTTTATGGGGTTGGCAGTGCACATGGATCTGTAATATCCCCCTCATGTCTGTCAGTGCTGTCCCTGTGGGTCCCTTCCCGGGCCCTGCGGGGGCGCTGTGGCGGTTCTACCGCTGTGTGGGGGGTTGCGGGGGTCCCTAATGTCCCTGAGGTGCTTCGAAAACGTTTTGGGGATACAGACATGGTGTGTGGGGGCCGCAATCGGTGTAAAACCGCGGGGCCGCCATTTTAGGTGTGGGCAGGCTGTTTGGCCTCATTGTGAGGGCAGCAGCCATTTTCTGCAATTCTGTTGGCGCCCTTCGGGCGCCATCTTTAGTGTGGGCACTGTGTTCTATGTGAACAGCGCCATTTAAATTCTGAAGTGCTATGATGGAGTCCCAGGATAGCAAATTCCCCCCTGCTCTGGTGGAGGGTTCAGGTACCCCTGAATCCTCTGCTATAGTCTCACTTACTGCTGCGCTTGCAAATTTAGCATCAAAAGTGGATTTGTTAATGTCTGACCGGGCTTCTAGGAAAAGGCCCAAGCTTTCAGAGCCAGATATGGTTGCCACAGACAGTGTACCCCCTGAGGGGTCTCAGTCCTCTCGGTCGGATGTTGAGGAGGAGGATTCCACCTCTGGTTCAGCAAGAGAACGCGCTGCAATGTCTGCGCTTATTAGCTCTGTAAAAGACACGCTAAATTTAGATAATGAGCCCAACCTGTCGGGTAAGTGGTCTTCCTTTGGGACCCGCAAAGCCCAGAAGTCGGGTCAGGTTTTTTCCTGCCCCACTGAGTTTCACGAGACCGTGAATGACCAATGGCGCAATTTAAAGCACAAGTTTGTGATGCCAAAGAGATTTCAGTACCGTTATCCCTTTGCAGGTTCGGTGGATTTGCGCTGGACTGTGGCTCCTAAGGTGGACCACACTGTGTCCAGGTTAAATAAAGCCACTTTAATGCCCGCGGAGGATTCTCCAGTGTTTAAAGACCCGGCAGACAGGCGGTGGAAACTCTTACCCGCCACATCTACATGGTAGCGGGTTCCTTAATGAAACCCGTGTTCGCTTCCGTAATGGTATCTCAGGCTGTTGTGGAGTGGGCCAAGGTGCTTAAACGCACCCTTATTGCTGACTCCGCCCCTCCGGCTACTCTGGAGATGGTGGATCAAATTATTCAGGCTGTTTTATACCTGTGTGACGCGGCCTTGGATGAGGCCCCTTTAGTCTCACGCCTGTCTGCAGTTGCAGTGACGATTCGTCGCATCGTTTGGTTGAAAAGCTGGTCGGCCGACGGTGTCTGACATCCCTTATGCAGGGAGTCGTCTTTTTGGGGACTCTCTGGATGAACTGGTGAAGGGGGTCACTGGGGGTAAGAGCACGCTGCTTCCCCAGGTGTCCAGGGGAAGATCCTTCTGCGGTAAGCGGGGCCCTTCATTTAAACCTAACCAGGGGTCCTTTCGTGCCTTCAAGGCACAAGACAGGGGTAAGTCCTTCAAGGCCTCTGGTGGCCAGAAGAAGCCTTAGGCGGGCAAGCCTAAAGCCGCCCACATGGGCACGGCGACCCAGTCAGTCTCGACCTGAAGGGGCGCCCTCACCCATTTCAGGGGTGGGGGGACGTCTGCGCTGTTTTCCCGAACATTGGCTGGCCAAGATTCAGGACAGGTGGGTTCAAGAACTCATTCGGTCAGGGTACAAGATCGAGTTTCGATCACGCCCAGCAGACAGATTCTTTCCCTCAAATCTTCATTAGACCTCAGATCGTTTCCGATCGGGCGGTTCAGGATCTCCTCGCCCAGGGGGTGGTTGTCCCGGTGCCACATCGGGAGAGGATTCAGAGTTTTTACTCTAATCTGTTCACAGTGCCCAGAAAAGAGGGCTAGGTGTGTCCGATTCTGGACTTAAGAGTTTCTGAACCGCTTTGTGCGGGTCCAGAAATTCCGGATGGAGTCCCTCCGGACGGTGGTGGCATCCCTGAGTCCAGGGGATTTCCTGGCTTCCATCGTCCTCAAGGATGCGTATGTACACATCCCTATATACGAGGGTCATCAGAGGTACCTCTGATTCGCAATTGCGGAGGAGCACTATCAGTTCGTGGCGTTGCCTTTCGGCCTCGCTTCGGCTCCAAGGGTTTTTACCAAAGTGTTGGCTCCTGTTCTTGACTTGTTGAGGGTACAGGGGATTGCCATCCTGGGGTAGCTGGACGATCTCCTTTTAAGGTCGAGTTCCAGTGCCACTCTGTTGCGCGATCTGTCAACCACGGTTCAGACACTCCAGGAGTTCGGGTGGACCATCAATTTTCAATAGTCGACATTGTCCCCTTCTGTTCGTCTCCCTTATCTGGGGATGATTCTGGACTCTGCCCAAACGAAGGTCTTTCTTCCGGAGGACAAACTCCAGACTCTGTAGGACGAGGTCAAGTCCCTCAGGGACAACGAGTTCTCTTCGCTCCGGACCTGCATGCGGTCCCTGGGCTTGATGGTGTCGGGCTTTCGAGGCGGTACCATTTTCACGGTTTCACACACGATCTCTGCAAGCAGAGATTCTGATCCGGTGGGACAGGCATCCTCACTCTTGGAGCGACACAGCGCTCCATCCCCGCTCCTTTTCGGTGGCAAGGGTGTTAGCTTTCCTGCAAACTTGTGTGGAGCAGCGTCTGGCCCTGACCACTATTAAGGGCCAGTTATCTGCGCTGGCCATTCTTTTTCAACGCCCTCTGGCGTCTAATTCCTTGATCCGCACTTTCATTCAAGGGGTGCGTCATCTGGCTCCCCCTAGGAGGGCACCCTTGCCTCCTTGGGACCTGAATTTGGTTTTGTCCATTTTGCAACGTCCTCCCTTTGAGAACATCCGGGAGATTCCTCTGCCGGTGCTGTCACGAAAAGTTGCCTTTCTGGTGGGGATCACATCTGCTCGCAGAGTGTCGGAGTTGGCGGCTCTGTCGTGCCGCTCTCCCTATCTGGTTGTTCATAGGGACAAAGTGGTCTTGCGACGTCATCAGTCCTTTCTTCCGAAAGTGGTTTCGGATTTCCATCTCAACGAGGACAATGTCTTGCCTTCGCTGTGTGCGAAGCCTAAGCATCCTTAGGAGTTTGCCTTGCATTCCTTGGATGTGGTGAGGGCGATCAGGGTTTACCTGTCGTCTACTGAATCCTTCAGAAAGTCGGATTCTCTTTTTGTCCTTCCTGAGGGACCTCGAAAGGGTACGGCTGCGTCTGCGGCAACCATTTCCAAATGGATCAGACAGACGATTGTACAGGCCTATTCAATTAGGGATCGGGTTCCACCTTTCCCTGTCACGGCGCACTCTACCAGAGCGGTTAGTGCGTCTTGGGCCTTCCGCCATCAGGCGTCGGTGTCCCAGGTGTGCAAAGCGGCGACCTGGTCGTCCGTGCATACCTTTACTAAATTTTACAAACTTGATGTTCTGGCATCGGCAGATGCCTCTTTTGGCCTCAAAGTTCTGAGTGCGGCAGTGCCTTAGGGGAGACATGGTGGTTTTAGCCTGTCTCCTCCTGTTGGGGTTTTTTCCCCTTGGTTATTTTGCTTTTCTGGGTTTGTTCGCTCCTGTTGAGCTTTCCTGTTCCCAGTGTTTACCTTTCTGGTTCAGAAAAGGTTCTTTTCTCTGACCTGGGTGCTGCGTTGCCTTTTTGACGGTTACGTTTCCCACCCCTCACATCTACACTGCTTTGGGACGTCCCAGAAGTGCAGACTGTATGAGTGGGCGGCGACTGTCAGAGGACGTAAGAGAAAATAGAATTTTTTGTAAGAACTTACCGTAAAATTATTTTCTCGGAGTCCTTTGACAGTCGCCGTCCCCCACCCCTCTTTTGGGGTTCATGGATCTCTATACTGCTTGCTACCAAACAGATTTGGGAATGCTGCTAGCTGGGGGTATTGGACCAGAGGGACAGCCCCCTTTAGGTGTGTCTATACAAAGGTTTTGTGAATGTTTTCTAACAAAATCTTATGCCTAGCTTACTCCTGTGGATAAGACCAATACCCAGAAGTGCAGATTGTAAGAGTGGGCGGCGACTGTCAGAGGAGAGAAAATAATTTTACGGTAAGTTCTTACAAAAAATTATATTTTCTCTTTAGTTGGAGCGACACAGCGCTCCATTAATCTGGACTATAGGGTTATATCGCCTTCTGCAGGAGCAGGACTAGGCAGAACAAAATACTTGGTGGCTGCACCCATGATCCATCCTCAGCTGGTATATAACCCCCGTCTCTGCTATAGGTACCGCGTTTCCCCGAAAATAAGACCGGGTCTTATAATAATTTTGGCTACAAAAAACACACTAGGACTTATTTTCAGGGATGTCTTATTTATTTACGGCATGTACAAAAATCTACATTTATTCAAATACAGTTATGTCCTCATGACGATCTTAAATTGGTTGTAACCTATAAAAAAAAAGAAAATCCATGATAGACAGCACAGTGCTTGAGCTGTGTCATTTACCCCTCTCTATGTTCTAGAAAACCTGGAATAAAACAATAAAATGTTTTTTTAAAAAGTTCCCTTGTCCCCTGTCTTCTCTCCCCCTATCTGCTCAGGAGTCGGCATTATGACATTCTGTAATCCCAAAAATAAATCTTGGTTAACGCATCGTAAAATTATGTAATCTGTTTTGTAAAAAGATTATATAATGTGCAATGTGTCACCTTTTGTAACTTTATAGTGAAACAGAACTTATTTACAGTGTTGGTGGGCGCTTACGTGACCTGCTGGAGCTCTTTTTCCCCGCTTCGAGCACTGAAGAGGGAGAGGCTGCTGACGTCAGCCGGGAGGAGAGGAGATCTCTGGCGGGTCACGTGAGCGCCCAGCGGCGCGGTAAAGAAGCTATTTGCCACAATAAAGTTACAGAGGGAGACACACTGCACCTTATATAATCTTTTTACAAAATAGATTACATGTTTTTACAACAACTTTAACTAGGGCTTATTTTCAGGGAAACAGGGTATTCAGTTTGTTTCTGTCTAGTCAGGAGTATTAAATACCCAGGCTACCTGCTGGGATCTTTAAGTCCTAGCAATTTTTGCTTTTTTCTCCTTCCATTCATCTTTTTCTCCTGGGAGATCTACAATTATTTGCCGAGCTGCATAATCTAGATCCAGTGGTCCCCCCAGTCCAGCCAGCAAGTGTGTGCAAGACCGCAGCTATGCGCTAGGTCGACCAGGACACAGCCTCACGGAAAGAGGCTGGCCTGCGAGTTAACAAAATAAATACAGCGGTGCGCTACTCAGAATGTGAACAGTATCATGATCAACTATCACCAGTGGAAACTAGCATAAAGTGAACAGAATCTATCACAAATTAAATATTTTTTTCATATACAAAATAAATTCATATATAAACATTATTTGTGGGAAAAATGTGAAATAAGTCCATAAATCAAATGAAAAAAAGTGAATTCAATGAGTGAAATAAAGTCTAAAATACATATAGAGGTGAACAATATATATATATATTCAAACGATGATTGTGAATGTGCAAAATTGGTACCGTATATACTCGAGTATAAGCCGAGTCACCTAGTTTTACAGCAAAAAAACTGGGAAAACTTATTGACTCGAGTATAAGCCTAGGGTGGGAAATGCAGCAGCTACTGGACCCACCACGAGACCCAAACAGGGGCTGCGGACATGGTACAGGAGATGGTACAGGAGAGGCAGTGCTGCGGGCATGGTACAGGGGCTGCGTGCAGAGGAGTGTCACTTACCTTTCACGTTTTTTATCAACACGGCACCTAGCATGTGCCGTCTGCCCCGAGAATAGCCGGTCGTGTACGGGCTTTCCCGAGCCGCGGCACATGCGTACTGATCGCTTCTCGGCCTTTTGGCTAAGATCAAGTGTAGTATCTGTTCTTATCAGTTGGTATGGAACCTGATGGTTAGTATCGGTGGGGGCCGAAATGAACCAGGGCGCTCCGGAACAACCGGGGGACTGGGAAGTAAGCCACATCAGAGAAAGCCGGAGGGGTCCATTGCCTTCTGATTTGAATGGGTCCGCCCCTACCAGTTTGAAGGGAGCAAGAGGGCTGGTTCGTCGTGGAGGCCGGTCTGTATTGCTCCTGGATGTAATTGGTGAGGAATTAGGATGGCGGTGGGAGGGCCTTTCCTCCTGGGTTGAATCTGGCCTTGCAAAAGGCTTGTCCCCAGTTGAAGGCAGGCTCACCCTAAGCTGTCCACGTTCCAAACCTCCTGGTAGGTAAGGGCTACACTCGGTCTGGCCATTGGGCCGGGGTAGAAAAAGCCCGTAGTGTATGTGCCCCTGGGGTGGCAGCCCAGGGGTGCCTTAATTCTCACTGGTGAGGGGCAGCTCGCCTTGATTTTTTCGGCACCATGGTCACTGCACCTACGCACACTTTTTTAAGCACCTGCCTCTTGGGCAAGGCCTTTTGGCTTCGACCAGAGGAATTTTCATTCCGGCCGGAAGGCCTGCCCTTGTATTTTTCACAAGGGCACTAATTCACCTCTCCACTTCCCCTCCCCCACCTTTTTGTTTGTGTGTGCTTTTTCTTTGTAGTTTGTCACTTTCTATCACCTTTTTTCACTGCACGACTTGTAGGGTGTGGGTCCTCGGGCCCTGCCTTGAGTCTTGGGAGGGAGTGGATATGGCCTTTTGGCTTAGTCCGCCCTCTCTCATGGGGTCTCCCTTCGGGGGAGCCCCACTTAGTACTCGGTGGGGGCTGTTTCGGCAGTCCCCCTGAAGAACGGGGTCAGTCTGGTTTCGGCCAGACAGACCATGAGTACCTTAAATCCCTGTCAGGAGTCTTGCCCCCCGGGGGATCGAGGTTCGGGTCCTACCTCTTCGGAGGGAAGACCATTTGTGTTCGCACACCCTGTGCACTTTTTGTGTTCCTCACGTTTGTGTGTGCGCAATTTTTTATGCACCGGGTGAAGTCTTTTGAGTGTGTTTCACACGCTACGGGCTTTAAAAAAAAAAAAAAAAAAAAACATGCGTACTGACCTGGGAAAAGGTAAGTGAGACTGACTTGAGTATAAGCCGAGGGGGGCTTTTTCAGCACAAAAAAACATGCTGAAAAAGTCTACTCGAGTATACAGGTCCTTCTCAAAAAATTTGCATATTGTGATAAAGTTCATTATTTTGTGTAATGTACTGATAAACATTAGACTTTCATATATTTTAGATTCATTACACACAACTGAAGTAGTGCAAGCCTTTTATTGTTTTAATATTGATGATTTTGGCATACAGCTCATGAAAACCCAAAATTCCTATCTCAAAAAATTAGCATATTTCATCCGACCAATAAAAGAAAAGTGTTTTTAATACAAAAAAAGTCAACCTTCAAAAAATTATGTTCAGTTATGCACTCAATACTTGGTCGGGAATCCTTTTGCAGAAATGACTGCTTCAATGCGGCGTGGCATGGAGGCGATCAGCCTGTGGCACTGCTGAGGTGTTATGGAGGCCCAGGATGCTTCGATAGCGGCCTTGAGCTCATCCAGAGTGTTGGGTCTTGCGTCTCTCAACTTTCTCTTCACAACATCCCACAGATTCTCTATGGGGTTCAGGTCAGGAGAGTTGGCAGGCCAATTGAGCACAGTAATACCATGGTCAGTAAACCATTTACCAGTGGTTTTGGCACTGTGGGCAGGTGCCAGATCGTGCTGAAAAATGAAATCTTCATCTCCATAAAGCTTTTCAGCAGATGGAAGCATGAAGTGCTCCAAAATCTCCTGATAGCTAGCTGCATTGACCCTGCCCTTGATAAAACACAGTGGACCAACAGCAGCAGCTGACATGGCACCCCAGACCATCACTGACTGTGGGTACTTGACACTGGACTTCAGGCATTTTGGCATTTCCCTCTCCCCAGTCTTCCTCCCAGACTCTGGCACCTTGATTTCCGAATGACATGCAAAATTTGCTTTCATCCGAAAAAAGTACTTTGGACCACTGAGCAACAGTCCAGTGCTGCTTCTCTGTAGCCCAGGTCAGGCGCTTCTGCCGCTGTTTCTGGTTCAAAAGTGGCTTGACCTGGGGAATGCGGCACCTGTAGCCCATTTCCTGCACATGCCTGTACACGGTGGCTCTAGATGTTTCTACTCCAGACTCAGTCCACTGCTTCCGCAGGTCCCCCAAGGTCTGGCATCGGTCCTTTTCTACAACCTTCCTCAGGGTCCGGTCACCTCTTCTCGTTGTGCAGCGTTTTCTGCCACACTTTTTCCTTCCCACAGACTTCCCACTGAGGTGCCTTGATACAGCACTCTGGGAACAGCCTATTAGTTCAGAAATTTCTTTCTGTGTCTTACCCTCTTGCTTGAGGGTGTCAATGATGGCCTTCTGGACAGCAGTCAGGTCGGCAGTCTTACCCATGATTGCGGTTTTGAGTAATGAACCAGGCTGGGAGTTTTTAAAAGCCTCAGGAATCTTTTGCAGGTGTTTAGAGTTAATTAGTTGATTCAGATGATTAGGTTAATAGCTCGTTTAGAGAACCTTTTCATGATATGCTAATTTTTTGAGATAGGAATTTTGGGTTTTCATGAGCTGTATGCCAAAATCATCAATATTAAAACAATAAAAGGCTTGCACTACTTCAGTTGTGTGTAATGAATCTAAAATATATGAAAGTCTAATGTTTATCAGTACATTACAGAAAATAATGAACTTTATCACAATATGCTAATTTTTTAGAAGGACCTGTATACAAATGGTGGAGAAGTGCCAAAATCCTTTCACCAAAAATCAGCAAACAGCCATGTGTGCAATGCCAGCTCACCTCCAGCACACAGATAATGTGCAGCAATTAAGCAGTAAATTGTTCCACCCGGAGCTCCTTTACCATCCTTTGGACTCCTTTAAGGAACATCAATACGTGTAGCTTGAATAGCTTCATTGCAATAAAAAAAGAAAATGCTTCATAGTGTAGTATGTTGACAGAATTTTATTTAGCATAAAGGTATTCCAAAGTAATGCACTCACATTTGGTAAACTTTTGACAAGCAGATCGCAAAGTCTTTCTCCGTAATTCCCGGCTCCACAGCTTCCTGGTGTTGAGATTGTGAACCGATCAGCTTGGGGATGACGTCACTGACTCCTCCTACGCGTTGCGTCACAGGTCACATGACTTTGCCTCACAGACAGAGGCTGGCCCACAAGTTAAACTTCTCACAGGGTCACATTCAACCAGGCTCTGGTCCGAGTTGAAGCATCCCCCTTGCCGACAGCCCCTCACTTCGGTGGCGAGAGGTTCTGTCTGGAGTGATACCCTCATTATTATTATTATACAGGATTTATATAGCGCCAACAGTTTGCGCAGCGCTTCATCCATGGAGAGGTAAGTATAGTCCCCCCCTCCTCCTCCTTTTTGTGAGGTGGGGTGGAGGTGGGTACCCTCCAGAGATGGTCAGACCTTCATCTATATAATATATATATGCTCTTATTTTTATTTATAGCTTTTTTACTTTGGCCGTGAGCCACATAGGTTTTATTTTTAGCCTTTTAAACTATATTACTTTGCATACAGTCCTTGAAGAATTCCCATTTCTGTTCTGTGTTCATGGATGCCAATATTCCCTCAGTCTAAAGGACCGTACAAACGATACGAAAATCGGAAGGAAAATGTCATCCGACAAACGATCTGCCGATTTTCAGATTGTTAGTATAGTGCTTTCGACAGCCAATTACGAACTTTCGGACGACAAAAAACTGGATGTGCAGGCTATAAAATTTTTATCGTACGTCAACATGTCTGATTTTCATTTAATTAGTACAGTTTTTGTCCAAAAAAAATCATAAGAGCCAGACTGGGCATGCTCAGAGACGAAAGAACACTTACAAAGCAATCCAACACATGACCTCACTTCTGAAGTAGAATTCTGTCATATGGGAAAATTTGTATGAAAGTAACCTCTTCACTTTCCATATGAGACCAGCATGCAACAAAAAACGGACGCAAGATCGTTCGATAATCTGATTGTGTGTACGAGGCCTTTAGCCCTGGAGAGCGGCCCTCATCTTTGGAAAATTTGCTCTTAAAGTTAAGTGTTTTTATATTTCTATGTGTTTGTTTTTTACAGCTAACATTAAATGAAATCATACATTATGGTCACTGCTACCCAGATGTTCTTTTATATGAATATTGGTAATAAGCTCTGCATGCACAGGTTACCATGGCAACGTACAGCGACTTGTTTTCCTGCGCATGAACACAAATTTATGAAAACTATTGTGTTGCCCCAATTGAGGCCTCCTGTGTTGACCTGTTGCCGCCCGCGTGACGTATATGTGCAGCAGCAAAGAGGACGGGCTTTGACAACCACGCCGCACATGGGAATTGGTGGCAGAAATTTATGTGCAGAGAGTGAGCCTGCTGCGTGCTCCCAGCATAGAGACAACTCCCGATCCCTAGAAATAAGAGGCATTGTGGCCGTCTCCTGATCATGTGACCATTATGACAGCTGATCACATTGGCTTACCCCCAGCTGCAGGACCATCATTCATTTGAAGCAGGGGTGTCAGACAATGTTATCTTTTAAGAAAAAAAAAAAATCACTAACACTTTACAAACATGTTCTACTTACCTCCTCTGTGCAGTTGGTTTTGCACAGAGCAGCCCCGATCCTCCTCTTCTCGGGTCCCTTGCTGGTGCTCCTGGCTTCTCCCTTCTGTTGGGTGCCCCCACAGCAAGCAGCTTGCTATGGGGGCACCTGAGCCAAGCTACAGCTCTGTGTCCATTCAGACACGGAGTCGCAGTTCAGCCCCATCCCCCTCTTCCCATTGGCTAACTGACAGCAGCGGGAACCAATGGCATCTCATGGACATCACTGGATCAGGATGGCGCTCTGATAAGTATTAGGGGGGCTACTGCACACAAGATTTTTTTTATCTTAACCACTTAAGCCCCGGAAGATTTTACCCCCATTCCGACCAGGGGGTATTTTGCGATTCGGCACTGCGTGACTTTAACGGAGAATTGCGCGGTCGTGCGACGCTGTACCTAAACGAATTTGGCGTCCTTTTTTTCCCACAAACAGAGCTTTCTTTTGGCGGTATTTGATCACCTGTGCGATTTTTTGATCACGCGCTATAAACAAAAAAAGAGCGTCCATTTTGCAAAAATAGCAATATTTTTCCCTTTTTTTTATATGAAATTCCCCCAAAAAAAAAATGTAAAAATCAAAATTTTTTAAAATTTTCGGCCAATTTGTTTTATGCTACCTATGTTTGGTAAAAAAAATCGCAAAAAGCGTATTTTGATTGGTTTGCGCAAAAGTTATTGCGTTTACTAACAAAGGGAAATATTTTTGTCATTTTTGTTGTTTTTTTTTTTAACGCGTAATGGCGGCGATCTGCGATTTTTTTTGCGGTACTGCGACATTGCGGCGGACAGATCGGACCCTTGACTGACATTTCTGACACTTTTGGGGTTACCAGTGACATTTCTACAGTAATCAGTGCTATACATATGCACTGTTACTGTAAAAATACACTGGCAGTGAAGGGGTTAACTTTATTTGAGAGGGAGGGGCTGTGTGTGTCCCTAGGGGCGTGATTCTAACTGTGATTGGCTGGGGCTTCAGCTGTATGCAGAGTGATCAACGGATCTACATAGTAGATCCATGTGATCAGCTCTCATACAGCGAGGAGAATGACAGGCAGCTTGTTTACACAAGCTGCCTGACTTTCTCCCTCTCCCCCGCCGATCGCAGAGTGGCCGGCGGCGATCGGGTCCGCCGGTCACACGCGCGGGGGGGTCCGTGACCACTCGGGAGCGGGAGCGCGCCTCCGGGGGCGCGCGCTCGCTCCCTAGACCCTCACAAGCTAGTGACGTAGCCCTACGTCACTTTGCCTGTGAGGGGCTGACCGCCGACGTAGATAGTCGTGCGGCGGTCGGCAAGTGGTTAATGAAGATAAAAAAAAAAACCTGACCTTACAACCCCATTAATTTCATTGGGAGCCACATCAGCATTACCAACCTCTCAAAAGGCCAGGTGTATCTGTGTACCCTCCCCCCTCTTTACATCAGATGTCAATAGCCCCCCCCCCCCCTCCCCCCAACAGCATTAGTCAATAGTTCCCCACCTTCCCGAACAGCAAAGTGCACCCCCCTTACCTTGTGCTGCTGTATGGAAGAAGCTAGGGGACGGATCTGTGAAGGATGCAAGGTCTGGGAAGAACCAGAGGAGGGCTGTAGTCAACTGCCAGTATCTGCTGAATGCAGGCTCCGGGGGGGGGGGGGGGGTGTAGAAATGGAAGTGCTGTGGCTCCACAGAGAGGCTCAGGCTCTGTAGAAGGAGTTCTGTCCTCCTCTCTGCTGCTGACTGCGGGGACAAGGCAGGGACAGAAACGAGGGAGTTTACTGCTACTTCAGGAGAGGTGAAAGGGCCGCATGAAATGAACTGGAGGGTAGGATTCAGCCCCCCCCCCCCCCCCCCCCAGGCCTTATGTTTGACACCCGTGATTTAAAGTGTACTTTTAATTCAAAAGAAAAATGTAAAGAGCCAAAAGACACAAAAATTTATTCATTTTTTGTTTTTTTATTAGTGCCAAAATCTTGTTGCCTTTCAGTTTCCCAGTTTCCAACACATTACATTCTGCACTGTAAACATAAACCCTCTTCTTCCATTGAGAAGACAGACAACATACATCAAGACACCAATAGACTGTATATAGATTTCTATATATAGGTTTTTTTTTTTTAATGTTTTTTCTCAATAGATTTATTCTTTGGTGGGGGGGGGGGGGGGGGGTGGGGAAGGAAATTCTTCATGAAGATTCCATGAAATAATTTATTTGCTTTGTAAACAATATAACTTTATTATATCATGAATTCACTTAAATAAAAATACATCTGACAACATTTTTATCTGTGAATATATATATCTTTTTCTTGCATTTAAAGTGCACCTGTCGCCCGTATCTAAATTACCATAAGCAGTCACCAGCACGCTATTGATTTAGAAGCCTACTTTTGCACCCAATAACACTAATATGGACACGTTGCCGCAATGCACAGCTCTAGGTGTGGTGCGTTGCAGCGCCATTCATTGTTTTTGCCCCAATGCACAGCATGGTAGCAGCCAATGCAGCACACCAGTAAAGGTGATGTGCGTTTTTCATTCAATGGGCTGCTTTAATGCGATGCATGCAACATAAGGAGCAACCGGACAAAAAGTGTGAATCCGCCCTTTAATTTTGGTTTAAGAGATGTCACCCTCCTGCAGAAAAATATGGCGGTTTCTTAAGTATTCGGGCTTATGGGGACTGATGACCCAGTATGACCATAGCATGGCGCTACAGACCCAGTATGACCATAGCATGGCACTACAAATAGGTCCTAGCTAATAATTTGCTGAATCCTCATTGATATAGTTTGAGTCAGCAAAAAAGTACACTTGACCGTACTGGTGTCAGGTAGTCTTTAAACCTCATGATCTTGCACTGTCACTGCATTACAGGTCAGTGGATCATAAAAGGAGTATGCCTGGCCTAGGCAGCCATTTTTGTGTAAATATTAGGGTCAAGAATCAAGTGATGGCATCAAGTTCAGAAAAAAATAGCGCCCCCTGCTGCTTGATGGCGACACTGCACTTTATACTCAAGCTCGTTCCGTCAGGCTTTGAAGACTCATCCAAAGGACATATACATAATGTGTCAAGGATTATGTTTAATACGTTAACCCTTACCGCAGCCGTGCAGCATATCACCTAGCGGATCTGCTGTGACAGCGGCAAGGATTCCCGTTAGCAATATCACAAATACAGGAAATTACAACACAAGGGATTTGACCTACTCGAAAAGTGCAACGTAAAAACACGTGAAGAAGACAACGGACGCGTGTGAACATGAAACTGCTTAGAACTGCAGCTCCTTCTGGATGCCCCAGAGTGTGTCTGCGCTCTTTTTAAGACGATCCTCCTCGTCCTTCTTAAGAGTCATGGTGATGACGTCTGTGATGCCCTGATTGCTGAGAACAGACGGTACGCTGAGGAAGACTTCATCGTTCACGTTGTACATTCCCTGCAAGAGAAAAAGAAGGCGACTATCAAACAAGGGATAGGTAAAACGGCGAGGAAGATTTGGGGATTTTCACTAACAATTTGCACAGGAAAAACCAAGACAAAACCCATCAGTACTCTACTGAGTTGGTTGAAGGGGGGGGGGGGGGGGGGACCATACCATTGATATCACAGTATGTTAGGATCATCTTCTGGGGACACTGGTTCCTTGGGTGGAGGGTTGTAATTCTTGAGTCCACCAGCTGGTGTCTCCCAGCCAGTGGCATCACTAAGGTTGGCGTCACCCGCTGTGGTAACTCACGGTGTCACCCAACCCCTTTTAATAATGTTTTTTTTTATGGCACTGTGATTGCACTGTCCCAGCAGACCCCAGAAATCAGTTTCCGCCTGATGCTGGCTGCTGGGAGGGTATTTAGGTCTTCCCTCTACTAAGAACCTCTCGCTCTAGTATTTTTCTGCTGTCAGGATACTGCTAGCCCTTATCCTGTTCCTGCCTTGTTTGCTTTACTCTGTATCCTGCTGCCTTGTATTTGCTCCCAGTTTTGTTTCCTCTCTTCCCATCTGCTCCCTGCGCCTCCAGTTTTCCCAATTTTGTATATACAGGCATACCCCGCTTTAAGTACACTCACTTTAAGTACACTCGCGAGTAAGGACACAGCTTGTTCAGCTTGGCATGACACTACTCCTGGTTTTTAACATTGGCGTCTATAGGAAATCTTGGTCAGCTTGACATGGCACTGCTCCCAAACCATAAGTGACAGGGATACCAAACTTGGGGAGCACTGAGAGGGGACCTAGAACTACAACATATCATGTTTGTGGCTGGCCAGCTTGCCTAGGTAATCTACTATGTCATAGTCCTGGATCCCCTTAACATGCTCCCCAAGCTTGGTGTCCTTGTCACATGGTTTGGGAGCAATGCCATATCAAGCTGACCAAGATTTCCTATGGAGTTAGTGTATTTACATGCATTGAGAAGTGAAAAAAGGTATTGCTTTACTTTAAGTACATTTTCGTTTTACATACACGCTCTGGTCCCATTGTGTACTTAAAAGTGGGGTATGCCTGTAGTTAGTTGGTAGGTTTCTGTTATTAGTCGGGTATTCTGAGAGTTTTTTGGTTCCATTATTTTTAGGTTTTGTGTGCTGGTGTTTGTATGCTTTAAGTGAGATTTATTCAGGTGAAACAAAATCCATCCAAAGTCTGGTCGCAATCGCCTGAGTGTAGCCACGCAGATCTGGCCATCACTGCTGCTGATTCCCGATACTTAAAAAAAAAAAAAAAAAAATGTACTCTGATCACTTACATCCATCAAGTGACTTAGCACCTGTCATCCAACACATTTCACCCAAAAGGGCTTATAGTAAAAATATATAGCAATACAGCGCCAACCCTCTAGTGCAGCGGTCTTCAAACTACAGCCCTCCAGTTGTTAAGGAACTACAATTCCCATCATGCCTAGTCATGTCTGTGAATGTCAGTCTTACAATGCCTCATGGGATATGTAGTTCCGCAACAGCTGGAGGGTCCCTGCTCTAGTGCCAAGTCTGTAGTAATTTCGCCGTCAATTTAAGTGTATGCTTAAATGGAGTGTGGTGTATGTTGGTGTTATTACTAAATACCCCTCTCTAGTATTTCAGACTCTCTAAATGATTTAACTTTCTTCACAGCTCTGAAGACACAGTGGTAAAATGTTTTATTCTCCTTATCATTTGCATAATTTCATAATATAATCATACACCATTTAGTAATAGTGCCTCAACATATACCAACCCCAAAAAGGCTTACTCATGCAAAATGAAATGCGTTGGAAAGGGTGGGTGACAGGTGGAAATTGACTTGGCGGATATGAGTTACCAGAATAAAACATTTTACCGCTGTGACATCAGTATCATGCCCTTTTCTTTCCTCCGGTCACATTGTTGCACAGCAACAACTTTTTCTAGAGCGGCACCCAATGCAGACCGAAGTAATAAAGAGGAGTGCAGTCTTTGGAGCAATGCGATTCTTTGCAAGCTTCACTACCTTGTTCCATATTTAGTACTTTCCAGTACTTCCATATGGGTAAATGATGGAATGTTCTAACTAAATCAGCTAAATATATTCAGCTACAGTCAATTTTCTTTAAAAAGCTGCCACAGACTGAGAAGAAATGACTGTCCCCTGCCAGCATGCTGCAGGGAAGAACCCTTGCTTTGGGTGGAAGTCCGGCATGCCCCCTGCTAAGTCAGACCTATAGTCAGCAAAGTTAGGTTCCTCCCCGCCCATTGGGGAGTTCTTGCTGACTCAGTATGGGACACATCAGACCTCTGCGGACAGCAAGGGTCCTTCCTTATGCTGGCAGGGGATAGGCTTTTATACTCTGAAAGTTCAGTTAAGCTTTAACTAATCTAATTATAACCTTGTGACTGCCCCTTTATGCCCATTTCTGCTGTTCAATTAACCCTCAAATGTTCAGTTAAGCTTTAATCTAATTTGAACTTTGTGACTGCCCCTTTATGCCCATTTCTGCTGCTCGATTAACCCTCAAATGTCCCAAAGGAGCCAAAAAAAAAAAACCTAGCAAACAATTGGTGATGTCTCCTGTTACCTTGATAGCCCATAAGTGTTATACAGTGGATAGGACCCTGAAGGAACATCTAATATAAACACAAGAGAACCTACCTTGATCATTGTGGAAATGGGGTGCACACGCCTGAGATTCTTCAGTATGGTTTCAGCCAGATCTGCCACTGAGAGGCCGATGGCCCAGGAAGTGTAACCCTTCAGCTTAATCACCTCGTAGGCACTGCAACCAAAAAAAAAGGCAAACAAATGATTTCCTGTCAAAGATACTGGCCCAACTCTGGAATCTGTTCTACCTACTCTATTAAAGTGGACCCCTCATTGCAAATCTTAAAGAAAACCTGCTGACAGCCGATGAGTCCCGTTTGTTAAGGACGCCAGAGGGTGCCAGCTCCTTAACAACCAGTATTTTCCTGGTTGTTAAGGATGCCTGCTCCTTAACCAGTGGTACTCAAATATGTAGCTAGAACCATGCCGTTTATCCACTTGCCAATCACGCTACAGTCAAATGACAGCTAGTTCTGGGAGTCTCATCTGACCGCCTCCAGTGAACGCACCCGCTGCAGGGCGCAGGTGGCACTCTGTCAATCAGCAGCTCTTTACCACGTGATCAGCTGTGTCCAATCACAGCTGATCATGGATATAAATAGAAGACTGATCAGCACTCCTTCCCTCATGCTGACAGCAAGAAAATCGGAGAAGAGAGCCGATAACCAGCTTCTCTAAAAGGACATCTACACTGATAATCAGAGCGGTCAACAGTGCCCATCAGTGCTGCTAATCAGTGCCTCCTCATCAGTAACTTATCAGCTCTGCCTCTCAGTACCACCAATCAGTGCCCATTGGTGCAGCTGAAACATTTTTTTTTTTAATTTTGTGTCTTTCTTGCCTCATCGGTGCCCATCAAAGCAGTCTTATCAGCGCACAGTGAAGGAGAAAATTACCCATTTCCAAAATTTTATAACAAACTATGAATAAGTATTTTTATTTTATTTTTTTCAAAATTTTTCGCTTATTTAGCAAAAAATAAGAAACCCAGTGGTGATTAAATACCACCAAAAGAAAGCTCTATTTGTGGGAAAAAAAAAGATAGAAAATTTTGTTTAAATGCCAATTGCGCGACCATGCTACAATGTACCCAAAGCGTGAGAGCACTGAAAGCTGAAAATTGGCCTGGGCAGGTAGAGTGCCCAGTGGGCAAGTGGTTAAAAAATGCTTTTGTTCACAATAATTATTGAACTCATTTATAATTATGTTTATGCGGTATTTATTGAACGTTTATTTTTTGGTAAATACCGCATAAACCTATAGTGAACTGAGATTTTCAATATTGCATGCGATACTTGGATACTTGACCCAAACATCGCATGCAATCTCCTTTATTAAACTGAATCCTTAGTGTCTTCTAGTAAGATATGAGGATCAGCAAAGCTCACCCAATAAGCGGAATGTATCGTAATCTAAAGAGATAAAAGTACTATAGACTAGATTATCTTAAAGTGATCTCGTAAAAAGAAAAAAAAAAAAAAAGTCAAAACTTGCCTCCTCTGTGCAGTTGGTTTTGCACAGGTGACCCAGATCCTCCTCTTCTTGGGTTCCTCTTCGCGTCTCCTGGCCCCTTCCTCCTGTTGAGTGCCCCCACAGCAAACAGCTTGCTATGGGGGCACCCGAGCCGAGTCACCGCTCCCTGTGTCCATTCAGACACTGAGGCCCTGCCTCCTCTCTCCCAATTGGCTGACTGACTGATTGACAGCAGCGTAGCCAACGGCGCCACGCTGCTGTCTCAGCCAATGAGGGGGGGGGGGGGGGGGAGTCTCAGGCAGCTGAGACACTCCAACATCGCTGGATAGAGATGGGGCTCAGGTAAGTATTGGGGGGCTGCTGTACACAGGTTTTTTATCTTAATGCAAAGAATGTATTAGGATAAAAAAAAAAAACTCCTGCCTTTACATTCCCTTTACGCACTGCATGGTGAATAGCAAAAGCAGCCATTTGTCTGTCCATATTCCACTGGTGGCTTCTACCTGTTTTGCCGTGAGAAGATTGCCATCTCCCTCTGCATGCTGGGACTAGTGGTTTTCCCTTAAGCACAAGTTTTTTTACACCACTGGAATAACTTCCCTTTTTTTATTTAAATATTTATGGACTTTTTGCACTTTGATTTACTTTCATCCTGGATTCATATGTATTGATCATTATTTTACAACACATTATTAGCACTACACGTTTATTTTGTAATGTTGAATAGCATGTCCTCTGCTGGGCCTTGTGGTACATCCGTACTGTGTTCTTCAGTGATAAAAGCAGCCAGTGGGAGAAACCAATGCACCCAGCAGTGGAGTTGAGAGTGCGGGATGTGAAGCCAATCCGATCTTCCATGTAAAATGACTGCACCCACCTTTCCACCACTTGTTTGTGAACTTCCTTCCAGTTCTCCTTGTCGGAATCAGTGCCCATGTCTGGGTTGAGAGTCTTCAGGGACACGCCGGCCACGTTCACTCCACTCCATACAGGCACTGTGGGAGAGATCACCAGTGTTAACAAGAAAGCATATTATATATCTATCTGCCCACTTGTGTGATTTCATGCACCCCTGCCAGACAGCAGAGATGTGGTTATCCTGTTGCCACCCATGTAACCCATCACGCCCACGCGTCAAACATATGCGTCCCTGGGTGACTGATGTTTCTGCGCTGAGAGCGTTCCCTCTGCGAGCTCCCAGCTGTCAAGAGCAAATCTCAGTGCCCACTATCGATCGATAACACGTAGGACAAGCTCCTGATCATGTGACAGCCTCTCACAATGGTCACATGATCACAATCCTTCCCACCCCAGGGGCATACAGTCCCCATTAAAGGGATGGCGAGGCTGGGCGGGAAGGAGTTTGGGAAAGAAGAAGCGAAGCTCACCCAGTGCGCAGAACGGTCGCCGATCCTTACCGACCCCAGGGCATGCAGACCGTATTAACCGCTTCTGGACTGGAAGGTTTTACCCCCTTTAATGACCAAGCCATTTTTGCAATACCTGTCAGTTTGTATTGGTGTCTGTGCCCCCCGTTAGGGAGATTCCCCCTCTCTATTTGTTCTGTTTACTATTATCATTGAAAGTGAATGTAAAGAAAATCCCAAATTGTGGGTTGTCCCCAGAAAAGTAATAGAGGGGAAATCTTCCAATGGGGACACTAGTTCTGGTGACCTGGAATTCTGGTCCCCAAGGAATTCCCTTAACCACTTCAGCTCACCCCCCTCCTCCACACAGACGGTATAGGAGACAGAGCTGATCAGCTTCTCCTCCTCCTCCTCCCCGCCCTCTCCTCCTGTGTTGTGATCCCAGGTGCACATGGAGCTACCAGGGCCGGTTGGATTGTGGCTTCAGCAGAGAGCACTGGCAGAAATACAGCAGCCACATATATCCTGGAGGGGTTGAGAGAAAAGTGGGGTACACACTAGTAGAAAATCTGCCGAAAATTCCCATCCGAGGTAAAAATCGTACGATTTTCGGCTAGTGTGTACACAACTTTCAGCAGCCGATGCCGACATTTTCAAGGAAAAAAAAGAAAAAAAAAAACGGAGGGACAAACATCAAAATTTTTATCGTCCGTCCCCAGACGACCAATTTTTGTTCAATGTGTATGTAGTACATCCGCGAAAAAAAAAAAAAAAAAAAAAATCGGATACGAAAGACCGCGCATGATCTGAAGTTGCTGACGACCCCGAAGTCTAGGAACAAATGTGCCAAAAAATAAAATAATAAGACGAGAAACCCCGTGAACATTTATGCACCGTCAACTAAAAACAATAATGACCGCTGAGCATGAGAGAAAAATCTGAGGATATTTCTTCCGATTTTCAAGCCTTAAGATACCCAACAATCTGTCTCTTCTTGCAAATCTCATGCTGCTTATCGGTATCTCTGCTCCTACACCCCCTTATCTGCAAGGGACTCTCTGGCAATTAACCCTCTCCTTGGATGATAGGGGAGGACTCCGCTTATCTACTCTGCTTCATTTAAGTGCTGCTCACCTAAATGGTTAAATGATTAACTCTTTACAGCCTAACATCTGCAGGCTTTTGCTTCTGGTATGAATGGCATTTGCACCTTCTTGTATATCTTGTTAACCCTTCATAGCTACCTGGGACTATATGGCTAATGCTGCCTTTTGACATCTGAAGAAAAGTGTCATTTCTGATTATAGATCAGTCTGGATTTTATTGTCCATCCTGCTGACATTTAAGACTGATTGAGATTTTTTTTTTTTTGTCCATTTAACTGCTTCCCGACCGCCCGCCGCCTGGCTCTCCTGCACGAACTGACGTAGCTCAACGTCAGTCTCGCGTGTGGTGCGAGGCAGCAGGGATGCCAATGTGCGAGGCCGGCGGCCGCGATTGCTGCCAGGCACCCGCGATCGCTCCCCGCTGAGAGAGAGGTTGGTCAGCTGTTATAAACAGTTCTCTCTGGAATGATCACAGAGTGCCTATGATCCTTCTATACAGGATCACAGGTCTCAATGATCATTTCACAAGCCCATCCCCCCCATACAGTTAGAAAACACTCCCCTAGGCTCACAATTAACCCTTTGATCACCCCTAGGTTAACCCCTTCCCTGCCAATGTCATTATTACAGTAAGTGCGGTTCACACTATAGCGATGACAGACATTGCATGTTACATAGTTACATAGTAGGTGAGGTTGAATAAAGACAATAGTCCATCCAGTTCAACCTGTGTAGGTGTGTGTGTGGCTGCAATCATCTCACATAGCCCTGCATGTGATTTGGAGCGCACTGCTCCTAAAATCACATACAATGGCTGTGCGATGCAAATTCAGCCATACAATGTGTATGGCTGAATTTGCATCTGAACCGCACAGGACCCTTTTCTTGGTCCGCAGTAGAATCAGATTGCATGGTGGTTCACACTAGTGCGATACGATTCATGTGCGAACTGTCAGTTCGCACTGCGATATGCGAGCTGATCTGGGGGCGTCGTTAACTTTGTATTGACACTCCCAGCAATTTGCATATGGCAGTGTGAACTGCCATGCGAGTTCAATGCGATGAAGGAACCCGCAGTGGATTCACAGGGTTCCCGCATCGCATGTGTGTGAACCGCCACTAACAGTGCACATTTTTAGCACTGATTACTGTAGTAATGTCAATGGTCCCCCCCAAAAGTGTCAAAAATGTCAGTTAGGGGTTCAATCTGTCTGCTGCAATCCCGCTAAAAAATGCTGATCGCCGCCATTACTGGAAAAAAAAAAAAAAAAAAAAAAAAAAACACACCACAATCTTTCCCCTAGTTTGTAAACATAACTTTCGCGCAAACCAAATACGCTTATTGCGCAATTTTTTTTTTTTTTTTTTTTTTTAACCAAAAATATGTAGCAGAATACAAATTGGCCTAAAATGAAAAAATGATTTTTTCATTTTTTTTTGGGAATGTTATATAGCAGAATGTGGAAAAAAAGGTTTTCATTTTTCAGAAATGTCGCTCTTTTGTGTTTATAGCACAAAAAAATAAAAAAAAAATAAATAAAAATCATACAGGTGATCAAATACCACCAAAAGAAAGCTCCATTTGTGGGGGAAAAAAAAAGCACAATTTTATTTAAGTACAACATTGCACGACCGCGCAATTATCCGTTAAAGTAATGCAGTGCCGAATTGCAAAAAATGTCCTGGTCATTAAGGGGGGGGGGGGGGGGGAACTTCTGGTCCAGACGTGGAGAAGAATTATCTATCCAATCTCTGCTGTGCCTGTTCCGTCAGCCCCCATCTATACTTCACCCGCTGATGCGCACACACGCATACACACACGTGCTGTGTAGGACAGGTGATAAATTGGAGACACTAGAGCAGTGATGGTGAACCTTGGCACCCCGGATGTTTTGGAACTACATTTCCCATGGTGCTCATGCATTCTGCAATGTAGTTGAGCATCATGGGAAATGTAGTTCCCAAACATCTGGGGTGTCAAGGTTCGCCATCACTGACCTAGAGGCTTGAAAATTGGTGATTTTAACCACTTCTGGACCAGAAGATCTCCCCCCCCCCCTTAATGACCAGGCCATTTTTTGCAATTCAGCACTGCGTTACTTTGACAATTGCGCAGTCGTGCGACGCTGTACCCAAATAGAGCTTTTTGGTGGTATTTGATCACCTGTGCGATTATTTTTTGCGCTATAAACAAAAAAATTGACAATAATAAATAATTTTTATTTTTACTTTCTGCTATATAATATTCCCCAAAAAAAAAAAAAACAAAATTTATCAGCATTTCAGGCCAATGGGTCAGGAGGAGCTGCTGCGGGACAGAGATGACAGCTGCTCAAGTTAAAATCAAGTTGATTTAAATCAAGCCTTTTACTAGGAATTTAAATCAAATCCTCCCTGCCTACATACAAAACTTCTATCTAAAAATCAAATGACAAATACAGCAGGGGACCCGGTGTCAACAAACAGAGATAGGGCTCTTTCACACAGGCGGTCCGATCAGATCCGCCTGTCAGTTTTTTAGGCGGATCTGATCGGATCCTCCATGCAGCTCTATGGGGCAGCGGGTGTCAGTGGAGACTCCGCTGACACCCACTGCCATCCGCATCCGATCCTGTGCTGAAATCTGGACGGATGGAAACCCTATTTTTCCATCCGTTCAGTAATCGGAGCAGAGCGGATCTGATGAGAGCGGACAAGCGGTCCGCTCTCATCCGATCCCCCATAGAGGGCAGCGGGGGCTGAGACACCTCCCTCTCCGCACTGCAAGGGGAGACGGAGCTGTCATCCGCCCGGCTCAGCGGGAATCGCGGATCGATCCCCGCTGAGCAACACGCATCCGCCTGCGGAGGCGGACCGTGTGAAAGAAGCCATAACTGCCTGAGGTTGAAGGCCAACACCAAGACGGCACTGCTATACGATACCGAGGATATTCTGTTACTACATATAGTTGTATAGAATACCCAAAGCTTAGTCAGAGAAGTCCCCTTTGCCACACATGACACAATTGATCACCTTATGTTTACTGTACAAACTCCATTCATCCAAAGCCACCGCTCTGCAAACAGTCATAATACCAAAATAACATTGCATAAGAAGCCTTGGATTGCAGCCAGTGGAATATGGACCTCTGATCTACAGTAACTGATCCCGGTCATGTAGGTTAATCTATAACCATCACTTGCCTCTGCTAGAAAAATCAGTCTGCAGGGAGTAGAATAAAGTATATCTCAGAGGTCTTTAAACTGTGGTCCAATGGCCAAATGTGGCCCTTTACTTGCCTTTATCTGGCCTTTGGGGCACCATTCCTCCCACTGACCCCAACAATGGGGCTTAACACCAGTCACTGACTCCGAAAGGGGGGCCATTATCCTCCCACTGAGAATGGGGAATAATTTCACTCCCTGACCCAACAACGGGGCGCCATTTCTTCTCTCACTGACCCTACAACGGGGCGCCATTTCTTCTCTCACTGACCCTACAACGGGGCGCCATTTCTCTCACTGACCCAACAAGGCCTTTGCAGCCTAAAGTGGAACTTAACTGCTGCATGAATGCCTCCCCTTCTTCTGCACCACCATTTTGTAATACCCTTAAGGTGCACCTCCTGTCTCTGCCAGGGATCTGGGACCCGTCTCTGCCAGGGATCTGGGACCCGTCTCTGCCAGGGATCTGGGACCCGTCTCTGCCAGGGATCTGGGACCCGTCTCTGCCAGGGATCTGGGACCCCGGCAAAGACTGGCATCACATCAATGCATATGTGGCAGATTTCTGCACATGTGTGCAAACACCACCAATCCCTGGCAGATTAACAAGCCTCCAAAAGAATCTCCGTATAGGTAATATAGTGCCAATATGGTACAGCAGACATTTAAAGAGGAAGTAAACCCTCCTCTGACACTTGTACCTATAAGTAAGCCTATGATAAAATTACCTATAGATACTGTAAATATCTCCTAAACATGTACCGTTTAGGAGATATTTACCTTACATGCAGCCAGTGACGTCACTGGCGAATGCGCTGTGAAGGAACAGCCGCTCGTGCCGTTCCTTCAGAGCCCCGTGCCGTGACTGTCGGCTCCCGCGCGCGTGCGCGGGAGTGACGTCACCGCGGCTCCGGCCAATCAGATGGCCGGATGCCGCGATCCCGGAAGACGGGCGACTGGACATGTCGCCCGTTATCCAGCTAAGCGGGCGGCACGTTCTAAGGTAAGTATTTCATAATGAGCTAGTATGCGATGCATACTAGCTCATTATGTGTTTCTCTTGCAGGGTGAAGAAAAAAAAAAAAAAAAAAAAAAAAAAAAAGTTTACAACCTCTTTAAGATAAAAAAACCATATCAACTAAGTTAGTATGTTCACCAGAACTAAAACTATTGAACGTGAAAATACACTTGAATCCCCCTCTATGCAAGCACCTATATTTACAATCAGTTTGACTAACAGGGTGTTGCAGTAAATAAAAGTTAAAATAGGATTGGCTGCGATGGGCATCAGAATGTCATCATTGATTAATTGGACGTATTCAATACTGTGACTCTTCAATACTCCATCAAAGCAAGATTTGTGATTTAGCTGGATTAAAGAGTCTGACATTTAGCGCAGCAACTGTTTTACAGTAATGTGACCTTTCCAGGCCCTTTAGGGTGAAGGCCGCAGCGTCTGACCTACTTGTGTTACACTGGTGACCTTTCCGAGAGGATAAATTTAGAAGGGATCTTGGGTTACATAAGGTTCTGCCCTAAAAATATTCTCCACCAGACTTACCGCTGGAGTCTCCGTGTTCACCGATGACCCAGCCGTGACAGCTCAGTGAATTGATCCCCAACTTCTCTGACATGAGGTAGCGGAAACGGGCTGAGTCCAGGTTGCAGCCGCTGCCAATCACCCGGTTTTTGGGGAAGCCGCTGATCTTCCAGGCCACGTAGGTCAAAATATCCACTGGAATGAAAGAAGGAGAATAGTATATTAGATTACTTTCATTACATTGAGACGTCAATCACGCCAATAGTATGAGGTTCCTGGAGGAAAAACAGGATTTTTTTTTCTTTTACTAACCGTAAAATCCCTCAGAGTTCATTGACGGACACAGCTCTTCACATTCTTGACCATTAGGTTTATATTGCCACCTTAAGGAGTAGGACTAGGCAGAAAAATGAACAAGCACAGCACCGCCCATGGGCAGTCCTAACTGGTAGTACACCCCCTATCTGCTACAGGCAGCTCAGTTCATTACAAAGCAGGACAGAACAAAAAAAAAAAAAAAAAAAAAAAAAAAAAAAAAAAAAAAAAGGAGGGGTGGGAGCTGTGTGTCAATGAACAAAGGGATTTTACGGCAAATAGAGAAAAAAAATTCTCTTTTGTTCATTGACGGACACAGCTCTTCACATTCTTGACCATATGGATGTCCCAAAGCACTGCCACAGCGAGGGACGGGAAGAAAAAAAAAAAAAAAACTCCACCCAAAAGAACCCCCCCCCCCCCCATAAGCGGAACCAGAAACCTCAGACAGCTGCCTACAAAACTTTGCTGCCAAAAAAACGCGCCTGAAGACGCCTGCGCATCAACTCTGCGCATCAACTCTGCGCATCAACTCTGCGCATCAACTCTGCGCATCAACTCTGCGCATCAACTCTGCGCATCAACTCTGCGCATCAACTCTGCGCATCAACTCTGCAAAAACTTGCTAAAAGTGTGGACAACCAAGTAGCCGCCTTACAAACTTGAGAAATGGACGCTTGGTGTCG
>NC_138777.1:18407638-18440138 GCF_965119305.1 Pelophylax lessonae | reverse complement strand
TCTGAAATGAAAGACGTAGCTGGGTGTAGTGACATGTCCACATGGGTCTTCTATCAGATTACCACTACCCTTCATCGCGCATGCACAGTAAGTGTTTTGTGGCCGAACGCGACTTCTGTTGCACGATACGATGAATAGCGGCATCCTTATAGAACAACGGTCGCACACCCTGCATCAGATTACCGCTGTCAGATCATGAAGTGTTTGGAACGCATAGCGCCGTGGAACGCACAGCACATGCACAGTAAGTATTTTTTGGTCAGAATGTCACTTCCGTTACACAATTTGATGGGCAGCGAGAATATGATAAACACCGCTACCCATCAGTCTGTGCAACAGAAGTGACGTTTGGACCAAAAAAATACTTACTGTACATGCGCGATGCGTTCCACCATGCGTTCCACACCGCTATGCGTTCCAAACACTTCATTAGCTGACTGGTAGCAGTAATATGATAGAACGCCCATGCGGACATCTTACTACACCCAACTACGTCTTGAATTAAAGAAGCTGGACACCAGCAGTAGGAAGGTGGTAGTGGCCATGTTGGTACACCCGGCACTACTCAGTGCTAACCCTATGCTTTAAAAATGACACATCCAAACAGATTTACAGATATCAATATACTATATTTATATACGTTCACTTTATTGCTAAAATTTCTCTGAAATGAAAGACTTAGCTGAATGTAGTGACATGTCCACATGGGTCTATCAGATTACCGCTGTCAGATCATGAAGTGTTTGGAACGCATAGCGCCGTGGAACGCATAGCGCATGCACAGTAAATATTTTTTGGTCCGAACGTCACTTCCGTTACACAATCGAATGTGTAGCGAGAATATTATAAAACACCGCTACCCATCAGATTGTGCAACGGAAGTGACATTTGGACCAAAAAAAAAAAAAACACTGAAGCTGGCCATACACTAACCGAAATATCGGGCGAACTCGTTTTCGAAAAACGAAAAATCGGCCGTGAGAGCTGACGATTGTGCCATCATGTGATGATCGAATTTTGAACAATAAATCGTTCAATGGACATAAAAGAATCAGTTTTTTGTTCATTTTGTCACATATGCCCAGTGCAAACAGGTCGGCCGAGAAACATTAACCTTTCAATTAATTGTTCGGCGGATTTTCAAAACTGTTCCTTCGATTTTTCGGCTCTGAAAAGTTAAAAAACGATTTTCTATTTGTGGCCATTAACAGGACGAAAAACGAACGATCGGACCAAATGACAGATTTTCAAACGATCCTTAGTGTATGGCCAGCATTACTGTGCATGCACGATGCATTCCACACCATGCGTTCCACACCGCTATGCGTTCCAAACACTTCATGAGCTGACCGGTAGCAGTAATATGATAGAACGCTCATGCGGACATCTTACTACACCCAACTACGTCTTGAATTAAAGAAGCTGGACGCCAGCAGTAGGAAGGTGGTGGTGGCCATGTTGGTACACCCGGCACTACTCAGCACTAGCACTTTATGCTTTAAAAATTACACATCCAAACATTTACAGATATCAATATACTATATTTATTTATATACGTTCACTTCATTGCTAAAGTTACTCTGAAATGAAAGACGCAGCTGGGTGTAGTGACATGTCCACATGGGTCTTCTATCAGATTACCACTGTCAGATCATGAAGTGTTTGGATCACATAGCGCCGTGGAACGCATAGCGCATGCACAGTAAGTATTTTTTGGTCAGAATGTCTTTTCCGTTACACCATCTGATGGGTACACCGCTACCCATCAGATTGTGCAACGGAAGGGACGTATGGACCAAAAAAAACACTTCCTGTGCATGTGCGATGCATTCCACCATGCATTTCACAGCGCTGTGTGTTCCAAACACTTCATGATCTGATGGGTAGCGGTAACCTGATAGAACAGCCATACGGACATCTTACTACACCCAGCTACGTCTTAAATTTCTGAGTAGTTTCAGCAAATATCCTCTCACTTTTTCAGTGAGAGGATATAAATATAGTATACTGACATCTGTGATGCTGTTTTGATGTTACATTTTGAAAGAAGCTGGACGCCAGCAGTAGGAAGGTGGCAGAGGCCATGTTGGCACACCCCGCACTGCTCAGCGCTAACACTTTATACTTTCAAAATGAAACATCCAAACAGAATCATAGATATCAATATACTACTATATATTTTTTTACATACGCTCACTTTATTGCTAAAATTACTATGAAATGAAAAGACGTAACTGGGTGTAGTAAGATGTCCGCATGGGTGTTCTATCAGATTACCGTTACCCGTCTTTGCGCATGCGCAGTAAGTGTTTTTTGGTCCAAACGTGACTTCTGTTGCACAATATGATGGGTAGCGGCATCTTTATAGACCACCGGTCGCACACCCTGCACCTGGAGGGTATGGAGAGCCGAACAGGGGAACCCCCAGAAGGAAAGAGGGCAAGTCTGGTGGGGGGGGGGGGGGGGCAGCAGACAGGGGACAGAAAGAAAAGGGGAACTGGCAAGTGGGAGCTGGTGAGGGACGAGGCAGCCAACATTGCAGGGGGAGAGGAGAACCCACAGGACCCACCGCCCCAAGGGGTACCCACACCCTGCACTGCGTCCAAGATGGGACGTACTTACCAATCTAGTAGGGGTTGCGGGTAACACACCCAAGACAGATCCACTTCACACCGAGGTGAGGGGGGGGGGGGGGGGCTGTCGGCTATGGTGACACAGACAGATGTCTGGTCATATGTGCCCTTGCGAGACGTTTAACTCACCAGCCGCCCCGGTCCAGGATCGGGCTCGTCGCGGCTGACCCAGTGCTTAGTTAAGGTTTGTGTGTGTTCGGTGGCCAGGCTGGGGAGACTACAAGGATCTATATTATCCAGCCTGTCACCCAGCCCAGCAGTTGATTGAAGTTGCTGCAGAAGTGAGAATAAAAACAAAAACCTACAGAGCCTCAGGCCACGGCAGATCAGGTCCTTACTCCTAGACTAGGCAGAAAAAAAAAAAAAAAAAAACTGAGCTGCCTGTAGCAGTGTGGGGGGTTTACTACCAGTTAGTACTGCCAAGGGGCAGTGCTTGTTCTTTTTTTCTGCCTAGCCCTAAAGGTGGCAATATTACCCTATGGTCAAGAATGTGAAGAGCTGTGTCCATCAACGAACGATAGAGAAATACTATATACAGATTTACTTGTATATCATACAAGGGATTTCTTAGATACAAAGCTACCTTGCCTTGCAGGACAAAGTGACAGTGTTTCTGCAAAAGGGGACCCCCCTGAACCCCCCCAATACTCACCTTACATGCACTCCTTCACTGCTTCTCTTTCTCATAAAATGGTGGTTGTTGCAATATTTTATGTCACACTGTATTTGTGCAGCGGTCTTGCAAACGCAATTTTTTTTTTTAGGAAAATACACTTATGAATTTAAGGAAAAAAAAAAAAAGGTAAAAATAGCCCTTTTTTTGTATAATGTCACACAGAGTAAATAGATACCCAACACATCATGCTTTAAAATGGCGCACATTCGTGAAATGGCGACAAACTACAGTACTTCAAAATCTCCATAGGCAACGATTTAAAAATGTTTACGGGTTACCAGTTTAGAGTTACAGAAGAGGTCTAGTGGTAGAATTATTGCTTCCGCTCCAACGATCATGGAGATACCTCACATGTGTGGTTTGAACACCGTTTACATTTTCGGACGCGACTTACACATGCGTTTGCTTTTCTGCGCAAGCATGGAGGGATGGGGAGATTTACAATTTTTTCTTATTTATTTTACTTAAATACACTGTCCTTTTTAATTTTTATTTTTTTTAATCACTTTTATTGCTGTCACAAGGAATGTAAACATCCTTTGTGACATTAATAGGCAGTGACAGGTACTCTTTATGGAGGGATCTGGGGGTCTAAAAGACCCCCAACCCCTCCTCTGCACTTAAGTATTCAAAATCAGCATTTTTGAATACTTTCTATTTTTTTTAAAACTGGCAGCTTTAAGACTCTAGTAAACCGGAATTGATGTTTTGTCATCGCTTCCGGGTTACTAGATCCGAGACCTGATCAAAGTGGATTCTCGGTGAGACGGGAGACCCGGGCGGAGTGGTGGGAGGGAACATCCCCTCCCGCTGCTTGCTATAACGGCGGAGGGTCTGCTTAGCCACATCTGTTATTACAAGAAAGCCGACCCTCGGCTCTAAAAAACAGTTACGACTACGTCGGCGTTAAGGGGTTAGAAACCAACGCCAGCCAAAACTTTTAATTTTTGACAGGGCCAGTAGGGTTCAGCAGCAGGGCTATGCTGAGGGCAGATGCTGTTGGTTGCTAGGACACTGGTGCCCTGGGCCACACAGTCACTGGTTGCTAGGACACTGGCAGCCCAGGTCCTACAGGATTGTGGCTCATTAGAATTAGAGCTGCACGATCAAAAAAAAAAATTGCGATCTTGATTCACCCCCCCCCCCCCCTTTTACGATCTTAAAATGGTATTTCCTTGATTCATAAATAGCTGTTCTCTGCTCATTCACAGTTGTCAAACAAACAAAAAAAAAAAAAAGCCTCCTGCAAATGTTTATCAACATTGTTAAAGGCTGTGAGATAACTATAAAACACAATGTTTTACAATGTATCATTTCCTTTTAGTCCCGGTTCACACTGATGCGGCTGCGCCGATCGCATGTAATATCGGAGCGCACTGCTCCTTCATTACATGCGATCGGCTGTGCGGTGCGAGTTTAGCCATACACTTTGTATGGCTAAATTCGCACCGCACCCGCAGCAAACACGCACAGGACCCTTTTTTGCAGCCGCATCAGGATCGGATCACACAGCGGTTCACACTTGTGCGATCCGATCCTGTGCAAACTGCAAGTTCGCACTGTGATATGCGATCAAACTGGGGGTGTCGTTAATATAACATTGACACCCCCAGCGTATCGCATATGGCAGTGTGAACTGCCGGGGTGCGTTTGCGATGCGGGAACAGGCTGCGAATTCGCAGCCTTTCCGCATCGCATAAGTGTGAACCGAGCCTTAGGCTACATTCACATCGCCGTGATTCTGCCCACGATCCAGAATCATAGCAAATCGCGGGATGCCTGTGCGATGCCAGTGATTTGCAATAGCACCCCAAACGCTGTGCGATGTTGCCGCGATTTCCACCTGCCGAATCGCAGTAACATCGCGCAAACAGAATCGCGGGACGCCCAAAAGAAGCTCTTGTACCTTTTTTGGGCGACAGGCGCCCTGCGATTCTGTTTGCGCGATGTTACCGCAATTCGGCAGGCGGAAATCGTGGCAACATTGCACAGCGTTTGGGGTGCCATTGCAAATCATGGGCATCGCACAGGCGTCCCGCGATTTGCAATGATTCCGAATCGCGGGCAGAATCGTGGCGATTCTGCCCGTGATCCACTACGCCCCCATGTGAACGTAGCCTTAGATCAAAGCAGAGACCCTGGAGAAAAAATGGCGATCAGTCACACTGTATTTGCGTAGAAGTCTTTCAAACCCAGTTTTTTGGGAAAAATACACTTTATTGAATTAAAAAAAAAATGTAACAGTAAAGAGTTAGCCCAATTTGTTTGTATAATGTAAAAGATGATGTTATGCCGAGAATCGTGATCTTTATTCTAAGCAAAAGAATTGGGATTCTCATTTTATTCAGAATTGTGCAGCTCTAGTTAGGATGCAGGTCCCTGGGGTGCTGCCACCTGCACTATACCAACCAATGACGGAGTGCGGCCTGGGGGCTAAAGATACACAGGACTGAACATGCACAGAGAACAGGGTGTCTAGTATCCAAACTCCAGCCTCAGTGCTGCCAGTCTGCCACCCACTGAGTGCTGCCTAATGCAACCACCTCAATTGGCCTCATGTGCGGTGTTCTATCAGAATAGCGCTACCTATCAGATTCTGCAACCGGAAGTGACCTTTCGGACGAGAACTTACTGCGCATGCGCCATGTGTTCCAACATGGCTGCGATGCATTCCAATAGGTTTCCTAATGTGTCAGAACACGAAAGCAGCGGCGGACATCTTCTTACACCCATGCAAGTCTTGAATTTTACATTTTAGCAGTATACTCACCTTATATACTGAAATAGACTATTTAACAGCGACCGAGTGAAATAGTCTATTTCACTATATAATCAGTTTGTCGCTGAGCAGTGCAGGGTGTACCAAGATGGCCGTCGCCACCTACCTGCAGGTTTCTCGCTATATTTACTATATTACAATAATAATATTTCTCGCTATATTTACTATACAGGCATACCCCGTTTTACGTACACTCACTTTACGTACACATTTGCGAGGACGGACACAGCTTGGTCAGCTTGGCATTGCACTACTCCCGATTTTTAACATTGGCGTCTAGGGGAGATCTTGGTCAGCTTGACATGGCACTACTCCCAAACCATAAGTGACAGGGATACCAAACTTAGGGAGCATCGAGAGGGGACCCAGGACTACAACATATCCTATTTTGTGGTCGGCCAGCTTGTCTAGGTAATCTGCCATTTCATAGTCCTTGTTCCCATGCTCCCCAAGTTCGGTGTCCTTGTCACTTATGGTTTGGGAGCAGTGCCATGTCAAGCTGACCAAAATTTCCTATAGAGCTAGTGTATTTACATGCATTGCAAAGTGAAAAAGGTATTGCTTCACTTTAGTACATTTTCGTTTTACATACATGCTCTGGTCCCATTGTGTACTTAAAGTGGGGTATGCCTGTATTACAATAATAATAATAATAATAATAATAATAATACAAATGTAATACTGTTATTCAGTATAAAAGATAAGTTTACTGATAAAATAAATGTAAAATTCAAGACTTGTGTGGATGTAAGAAGATGTTTGCCGCCGCTTCCTGTTCTGTCACATTAGGAAACTTATTGGAACGCATATCGGCTATATTGGAACACATGGCACATGCGCAGTAAGTTGTTCTCATCCGAACGTCACTTCCGGTTGCAGAATCTGATAGGTAGCGGTGTTCTGAGAGAACAGCGGTACAGCCCCGGTTGGAATCAGTTACTGTGTGGTCACCTGGACAGGAAGCAAACCAAACCACTCCAACAGCACACAGACAGCAATAAAAGTCTTTCTGCAGTAGAGGCAAAATTAATCTTTTCACATCACCTGAAACCCAATTAATGAGTGTAGCCTTGTTGGCTTGAGGTGATTGTAGCCGTATTAGTAGCCCTTTCGGGTTAGTGGTGACACAGGCAATTCAGATGACTCACCAGGGTTGGAGACGACAAGCAGTATGGCGTTTGGACTGTATTTCACAATATTGGGAATGATAAATTTGAAGATGTTGACGTTGCGTTGGACCAGGTTCAGGCGGCTCTCTCCTTCCTGTTGACGAGCGCCAGCTGTGATCACCACCAGCTTGGAGTGGGCCGTAACGCTGTAATCTGGAACAAAGATGGGATATCCAGTTAACCTTGTACCTCTACAGTCACGTTTTGCATAACTACGTGAATACAAAGCCACATAAGTGAGCTAACACATTATTGTACCTTTAGCTCATCAAAATATTTTACACAAAAAAAATGATTGGTAGAAAAATCGTTTTTTCTGCATGAGCTGAATATTCCTCTTTCATATGGAAGCTGTATAGATCAGCTTTGAGCCTTCACTACCTGTTGCCAAGCGCTGCAGCTCATGTCACACTACAGTGCACACCTGCCCTGATCAGGAGTGCTTTAAGTCGAACTATGGTCAAACTATAAATCATATACCGTATATACTCGAGTATAAGCCGAGTTTTTCAGCATGTTTTTTCATGCTGAAAGTGCCCCCCTTGGCTTATACTCGAGTCAGTGGCTTCACTGTGTTTTTAAAAATGGCGCCGATCGGCGCCGACGTGTCACTGCGCATGTGCGGTATGCCTGGGAATAGCCGAACGTGTTCGGGTTTTCTCGAGCATCGGCGGCGCATTTGCCGTGACGTAGTATTGGCGCCGGGCGGCGCGATTTTAAATTGAAAGCGGCTCACCAACAGGTAAGTGAGACTCCTCCGCAGCCCCTGCATTTCCTCATGCAGTGCTGCGGGCATGGTACAGGACATTCTCCTGTACCATGCCCGCAGCACTGAATCTCCTGTGCTATGCCTGTACTTACTGTGCCATGCCTCTACCTACTGTGCCATGCCTCTACCTACTGTGCCATGCCTCTACCTACTGTGCCATGCCTCTACCTACTGTGCCATGCCTCTACCATCTCCTGTACCATGACCTGTACCATGACCTGTGACATGCCTGTACCATGCCCTTACCATGACCTGTGCCATGCCCTTACCATGACCTGTGCCATGCCTATACCATGACCTGTGCCATGCCTATACCATGACCTGTGCCATGCCTATACCATGACCTGTGCCATGCCTATACCATGACCTGTGCCATCTCCTGTACCATGCCCGCAGCCCCTGTTTTGTGTCTTGTAGTGGTCCAGTTGGGTCCAGTAGCTGCTGCATTTCCCACCCTAGGCTTATACACGAGTCAATAAGTTTTCCCACTTTTCTGTGGTAAAATTAGGGGTCTCGGCTTATATTCGGGTCAGCTTATACTCGAGTATATACGGTATGTGAGGTAGACTATCCTTACCAGTAAGATGGGGCTTTCTGTTTTTCTAAGTACATTCTGGAATCTTTTGAACCTGCCAGTAGAATCATTGGTAAGGCATTTTCTTTGATGGCAAGACAATGCTCTTCCTTCTGCAGTGAAATCACTGCTCTAGCCCCTTAGATGCTGGCACTGTTAACAGGAGGAGCATTGGGAAAAATGCAAAAGCCCTGCTAAGGCTCTCCCCACAGAACTATCTGGTAAGGTACAGGAGAGATCCAGCTTTCCAGATTAATTTACTATTGACTAAAAGAAGGAAATTACATTTCTTTATAAAGCATTTAACATGCCAATTTGCTTTTGTAGCACCTTCCTAGGTAGGTGCTAGTGAAAGAGTATAGTTTTTGGCTCTGTCTGCCTATCAGAGAAGTAGCAGGCAAATGTATATTGCTTTCTGCCTACCAGAGAGCAGGATCTGTGAGTTAGGTCTTCTCTGTGTGTTTAGTGTGTGATTCATTGGTTCTAGATAGTGTTTTACACTGGTCCAATAGGGAGGCATGTTGGACAGTGAGAGGAAATCTGACCAATGGGTACACGGGCTTTGATACAGTCCCGGTGATTGTCAGAGATTGGTTGTCTCAATGCATTATGGGATACTGTATAAAAGCCAGGAGCACACGTGCTTCAGGTTTTTTTGGCAGAGTCCCGGAGGGAGGGGGCGGCTGCCTCCTCCTCTGTAGCAGTGGAACGTGGCATCAGGAGGTCGTCCTGAGGGCCAGAGGAAAGGAGCTGAACCCAGAGGTCCAGGAGCTGACTGAGTGAGGAGACACTGGAGACCCTATAAAAACAGTATCGCAAGTACAGGGAATCGTGTCAAGGGGCCCGACCTGAGGGAAGCCACCCCAAAAGGATAGGATAGTCAGTGGACGGGTGTCAGCAGTCCAGAAAGGGGATACTGAGGAGAGTGTCCCAAAGAGAAATGTAGTTCACCAAGTCTTCTGGCAAGAGGCTTAAACCCAAATCTACCTAAGTGACAAAGTGAATCAGCAGCCTGGCTGCATCATCAGATAGGAGTCCTTGCAACTTGTGAATTGTGCAACTACATACCCCTGGACTGATCATTGACTGAGCCAAGAAGTGTGAAATTGTGAACCCCAGTGTTGCCAACGGTAACCCAGTGGGACCTGAAAGTTTGATATCCAGCTTTCCTCAAGGGGGCAGTGCTACGCTTTGAAAATGTTTTTTATTACTTTGGGAGTAAACAAACAGAGGCTTTTTAGATGGACAATCTCTGGTTCTCGTGAAAGCTCACTCTTTTCCTCATCCACTTATACCTTTGTGTCTCTTCTCATGGCCACTACATTATTCTGTTAGAACCTAAATGGAATACCTAGTACTTCATGGTATGGAGGAGCATGTGATCTCCTTTCCTCCCAGGATAAGCAGCCAATTGCCAGACCCAAATGCCGCAATGTGTGGTGGGAAGGTTCAGTTTGCTCTGCATCAGTGCTTTCAGAGGGCTTAGCTCTAGAAATCAGAGCAATCCAGGGGAGCAACGGAGCAACAAAGGATCCCAGCAAAAGTATAAGTTGATAGGGTGAGGTGGAATTTGTTTTCAAGGGAACCTGTCATTTTAATGGGCATAGTGACAGATTCCCAATAACCCTTGAAACCCCCATCTCCAACTGCTATGGCGCCTTTTCCTGCTCTCCTCCAGAACACCTCAAAAGAAACGGTTTACCATCCTTCAGACTTGAGGGGAGTTGGATTGTGGCCCCTGGGGGTAGAAAATGTCCCAGGCCCATCATCAGCATGGCCTTAGGCTTGGTGGTCAATAGGAGGAGGACGGAGGAGTAGTGCCCCATTATTGGTATTAGAGGGAGGGATAATACCTCATCATTAGGGTCAGTGGAAGAAACAGTGCCCCATTGTTGGTGTCGGTGGAAAGAATAGTGCCCCATCATTGATAATAGTGGGAGGAAGAATGCCTCAATGTCAGCGGCAGGATTTATGCTCTGCTGTGGTGTCAGTGGGAGGAGTGGTACCCAATATCCTTAGGAGGAATAGTGTCCAAAGGACCGGATAAAGGCTAACAAAGGGCCACATCCGGCCCTTGGGCCGCAGTTTGGAGACCACTGTACTACGTAATCTTAGGAACAAATACCTATTGCTAAAATATTTATAAATTGACTTTTACAAAAGAAATGCCATATGGAGCTATAATCGAACAAACAGTAAATTCAGTATACCCATGTGACCTTTAGTGTCGGTTAACATATCTGCGATGACAGACATCGCATGTGATTCCAAGCGCACTGCTCTGCAAATCACATGCGATGTCTATACGATGCAAATTCAGCCATACACATTGTATGGCTGAATTTGCATTGCATTCAGACAAAACTCGCACAGGATCTTTTTTGGGTCCGCACCAGAATCAGATCGCATGGTGGTTTACACCTATGCGATCCGATTCATGTCCAAACTGACAGTTCGCACTGCGATATGCAAACTGATCTGGGGGTGTCTTTAACTTTGTATTGACACCCCCAGCGATTCGCATATGGCAGTGTGAACTGCCAGCGAGTTGAATGCGATGCGGGAACCCGCAGTGGATTTGCAGGGTTCCCGCATCACATATGTATGAACCGGGACTAAATCTTTAATGAAATTAAACTAAAAAAAAAAAATTATGATTGTTTAAATAATGCACGATACAGAAAATATTGCATGTCCTATTCTTCTGTGAAGTGCCAATGTAAGCAGTGGTAGCTCGGCGTCTCTAAGGAGCAGGAGGTTTACTAGAAACACACAGACCTTTGCTGGAGACAATCTTTGGGGTCTTCAGGAAAAGGCTGCCGTGCTGGAGATCCATCATTTCACCCTTCAGTTTGTCTTCAATCACATCAACCAGAGCAAGTTCATCGGCCAGCTCCTGCAAAGTGAAGAGGATTAACCACATGGATTGCATTCAATAAAAAAGCAACAGATTGAAGCTGGACTTAAAGCCTCGTACACACGCAACGATTATCGGCAGACCGATCGTCCGACTTTTGTCCAAGTTGTGTTTTGTTGGTTGGAATGTGCCTAGACTGCACACAAATTTTCTCGGCCAACAAAATTCTACTTCAGAAGTGATGTCATGTGTTGGTTTGTTTTCTTTGTGTTTTTTCTTCACTGAGCATGCCCAGTCTTGCTCATCAGATTTTTCCCTGTCGAAATCTGTACTGACTGCACGAAAATCGGCCGTTGTGTTGACGGCCAACAAAAATTTTATAGCCTGCACACCAGATTTTTTTCGGCCAAAAAGTCGGAGTTGGTTGTCGGAAGCATCATACTAACAAGCCGAAAATCGGCAGATCAGACGTTGGCCAAAAATTCCCTGCCTATTTTCGACGCGTGTGTACGGGGCATAACATTCCTGCTTGATGCGTTTTCAATTGAAATCAATGGAAATGCATCAAATCGCATCTCTACACAGGCGTTAAAATGTGCGTCATGGCTCGCATTGATGTAAGTTTTCATATGTTTTAATTAATTTCAAATTAAAGGGAATCGGGAGAAAAATGAATAGGTGTACTTCCAGCTTTAAAGTGACCCTTAAAAAAAAAAAAAAAAAAAAAAAAAAGGAGTTTATGCTTACCTTTTTGGCACCCTGATTCTCCTTTTTGGCACCCTCATTCTTCAAACTCAATTGCTTTGTGCTCCCTGGCCACTGCAGGTATTCCACAATTCTGGGTTTGTCAAATACCTGCTCCCCCTGCCACAGACAGTTGATCCTCCAACCGGCTCCTATGCCCTATATCATTTATGGCAAACTTTGGCACCCCAGATGTTTTGGAACTACGTTTCACATAATGCTTAGCTACACTGCAGAGTGCATTAGCATCATGTGAAATGTAGTTCCAAAACATCTGGGGTGCCAAGGTTCACCATCACTGCCCTATATTGATGTATGAGCTGGCAACAGGAAATACAGCGGGTGGTATGGGAACCAGAATTCGATGTAGACCAGCTACAGTGACAAGGAAGCAGAAAAGAGCCAGAATTTGAAAAATAGGAAACCAAAAAGGTAGGCATACAAGTTCTTCTTTTACAGGCAGTGCTTAGTTTAAAGGGGACCCTCCTCTGTGTGCCCCTGGGAACCTAGTGTCACTTATTTAGGATGGACTGTAAGTCTCCTGACTTTGGGACAAAGCCCTGCCAATTTGGCATCTACCTGTACTGTGGCCAGTAAGCACAGGGAAATGGTGGATGGGTAGTTCGAAGCCTTTAGTAAGAAAGTGAAACTAGTTTCAGAGAGGTGCACAGAGGAAGGTTTTTTAAAAAAAAAAAAACCAGCAGGCATTTTGTATAAAATGGATGACAACGTCACTTTAACCGGTTGCCGACCGCCGCACGACGATATACGTTGGCAGTCAGCCCCGGCCAGGCAAAGTGACGTATATATATATATATATATATGTCACTAGCCTGTCACTTGCTTGGGAGCCAATAGCGGGCGAGCGCGCTCCCGCCCCGGCTCGTTCCCCAGCAAGTCCGTGCGTGTGACCGGCGGACCCGATGTCCGCCGGTCACTCGGCGATCGTCGGTGCAGAGGGAGAAAGGCAGGCGGCTGATGTAAACAAGCCGCCTGTCATTCTCCCCTGTGTAGAAACAGTGATCATACAGTTCTACTATGTAGAACCGTTGATCTCTGTTCTTACACCTCAAGCCACAGCCAATCACAGTTAGAATCACGCCCCTAGGGACACACACCACCACTCCCTCTCAAAAAAAGTTAACCCCTTCACTGCCAGTGTAATTTTACAGTAACAGTGCATATGTATAGCACCGATTACTGTAGAAATGTCACTGGTAACCCCAAAAGTGTCAAAAATGTCAGTCAAGGGTCCGATCTGTCCGCCACAATGTCGCAGTACCGCAAAAAAAAAAAAAAAAAAAAAAAAATCGCAGATCGCCGCCATTACGCGTTAAAAAAAAAACAACAAAAATGACAAAAATCTTTCCCTTAGTTAGTAAACATGATAACTTTTGCGCAAACCAATCAAAATACGCTTTTTGCGATTTTTTTTTACCAAACATATGTAGCATAAAACAAATTGGTCGAAAATTTTAAAAAATTTTGTTTACATTTTTTTTGGGCAATTTCATATAAAAAATGTGAAAAATATTGTTATTTTTGCAAAATTGGCGCTATTTTTTTGTTTATAGCGCATGATCAAAAAATCGCACAGGTGATCAAATACCACCAAAAGAAAGCTCTATTTGTGGGAAAAAAAAGGACGTCAAATTAGTTTAGGTACAGCGTCGCACAACCGCGCAATTGTCCGTTAAAGTCACGCAGTAAAAAAAAAAAAAAAAAAAAAAAATCGCAAAAAACCCCCTGGTCAGGAGGGGGGTAAAATCTTCCCGGGGCTTAAGTGGTTAATTGAGTTAAAAATGATCATGGTCGAATCATTTAGTCCACTTATGAAATAAGTAAAACTCACCTTCTGCAGGACACTGATGGCACAAGCCATGCCCACTGCGCCCACGCCAACGATGGTGACCTTGCTGTGGGAAGAGGGAGGGTCGCTCACCAGATTGTGAATCAGCTTTTCCTTTGTGCTGGCCATCTTGATGTCTATAAAATAAACACAGTGGAATCTCAGGGCTGGGGGTAAAGGGCACAGAGCGTTGCACATTAACCCACAATCACTGTAATAGAAAAAACTGAACTTGGCTGCAAAAAATGCGCAAGAACTAGATAACCCTGGGAGATGTCCTGTGACCCTCATCACCTAAGCTCCATATACCGCATAGCAGAATTCGATCTATAAAATACTTTTTGTGATGCCAAAAACGACTTTCCCAGCCTCTTGGACTGGCTCTCTGGCCTCCAGGTCCCACTGACAATTGCACCTTTTGCACCCCCTATATTACACCTTAGATGGGCTCATTCTTTGCTCAGGCCCACATGTGCTGATGCACAAGCATTCAGTGCAGGTTCCCTAAAAAGGAATCTGACTACGTTGCCAGGGGCAACCCTGAAAACATTCCTGTCAGATGTTTGTATACACAACGCCCAAACTTAAAGTGATTGTAAATGACCGCCTTCTAAAACAAGCCATTAAGTTTAAAATAGAAATGAAATGCAAAACATTTTGGTATAAAAAAAAATAAATTTTCTTTCACAGTGATAATAAAAGGGCTGAGACAGAAAAGCCTGCAATTGGCTGCTGTAGGCAACATGGACAGTCCTTGCAATAGGAAGAGGGGGGAATAATAAAGCCTGCCTCTAATTATCATGATTCTGCACACACATTAGTGGTAGCATTTAGGAAGCCAGGCCTCAAGATTTCCTGTACATAAAAGATCTCTCTTGTGACCGTTCTAATAATAAAAAATGGACATAATCCAAGCGGCAAAGAGGAAGAAAAGGTTGTCAAGTAAAAATCCTTGTGTTTATTCTAGAACAGGCTTTTATATGGCGCTAGGCCCAAACTGATATACACACCTATAGCTGGGCACTTTCCATTATGACCCCAACATGCTGTCAGTTTGTGGTCTTGGTAAACATAAGGGATAAATTTAAATACACTTATACCACAAGATGGAATCGTATTTTCTAAAAAAAAAGTAAGGGTTGTCAAGCAACAAACCCTGTGTTAACTCTAGAGCAGGCTTTTGCATGTTGCTAGGCCCCAACACACCTATAGCTAGGCACTTTCCATGCATTGTGAACCTTTATGTCAGCACCATCACTGAGCGGTGATGGGGGATTACTGGCGGTAATCCCATTGACCAGAAAAGGAAATGCTTTGTGTTTGTGACGACTGTGTCTATTTTCTTACTTCCGTCTACAAGAACTCTGATTTAGGCCCCGTTCACACTGGGGCGATGCTACTTGCCGGGGCGACCTCATAGGCCGGCACGGACTTCATAACATTGAAGTCTATGCAGGTCGCTCCGGGTTGCCCCAAAGAAGCTCTGGACCCTTTTTCTAAGTCGGAGCGACTTGTGTCGCTCCTATTAGAACGGGTCACCAGCTTCTCTATGGAAGGCGACCTGTCAGGCGACCAGGTCGCCTGACAGGTCGCCCCAGTGTGAACGGGGGCTAAATGTTCTTTCTATACCTGTGACCTGGCTTCAGCCTAAAAAAAAAAAAATTTAAACATTTTTTTTTTCTAGAATTTCCTCTTCCAGTTACTGTGATTAGCGCTGCTAGCAATTCCCCCGCACCCCTCAGTGATGGTGCTGCCATAGGTTCACAATGCATGGAAAGTGCCCAGCTATAGGTGTGTGTCTCTATTAGGGCCTAGCGACACGCAAAAGCCTGCTCTAGAGTAAATACAAGGTTTGTTGCTTGATGACCTTTACTTTTCTGGAATATACAAACTCAGCTGGTGGTATATCAGTACTTAAATATTAATCCTTATGGTTTCCAAGACAACAAATCCACAGCATGGTAATCAAAATTAGAATTTTAACTGACTAGAACGGAAAAGGAACATTGCATCATTCAAGCACAGTTTCTGTGGTAACCAGGATATGACAGTTAGCCTGCATTCAAACCTGAGCAGAGCATAAGCAGAGTGTATTCCTAGTACTTTTTAAAACCTTTTGTTTTTCAGGTATTTTTCAGGTTTTCAAGCAATTTTGCACACTTCAGGCCTTTGTTTCCTGAGCTGAGCAAGAGGAAGCAGTGGTGTAGCGTGGGGGGGGGGGGGGGGCTGCTGGTGCGGTCGCCCCAGGCCCAGCACTTAGACAGGCACAGATAGGGCTGGCGCCACCATAAGGCAACCCAGGCAGCCGCAGATCCTAATCCCTAGTGTGCGCAGGCAGTGAGCGCCACGTTATGCGTAGAGGCGTCTCCCCGCTGGTTGCTGTAGCCGTCTCCACCGGAGATTCTGTTGGAGATATTCTCCTGCCTCTGTCCTTGGTGTTGCAGGACCGGTGAAATGTGGGGTGATTGTGTGTAATGGGGGTGTGATTATGTTTAGAGTAGGGTTTCTGGATGTATAATCAGAGTGGAGGAATTGGGGGGGGGGGGGGGGGGTATCTTGGGTGTGATCAATGTGGGAGTATCTGCAGGGTTTGATCAGAGTGGGGGGGGGGGGTATCATGGGATATCTAAAAGACCACAGGTTTGGGGGGTGCAAATTACCTGCCTTGCCCTGGGCGCTGACAGCCCACGCTATGCCACTGAAGGGAAGAGAGCAGTTCTTTAGGAGGAGAGGAATTCTTCAGGTGTAAAACCACTTGCACAAGTGTGAAAATGGTTAAAATAATGCTCGAGGTCTCTTGCACACTCGGTATAAAGAAGACAAAAAAAAAAAAACACTGCTTTTCAGGATGTTTGGCGTTTTTTCTGCCTCTAAACACCCTTGTGTTAGCCTACGGTGGTTGACTTACTAAAGCAAATAGACTGTGCACTTTGCAAGGGAAATTGCTCCAGAGCTTACTATATGAGGTAAAGCTTCACTTTACAAAGAATATCCAATCATATGCACTGAGAAATAATAAATATATTTTTGCATGTTTGCTTGCACAAGTTTGGATAATGAAAGTCAGCCAAGCATTTCCTCATTTAAGCTCTTTCGAAAATCTTATCTAAGAATTTTCGTTATTAGTGGGGCCGCAGCAACGGCTGATTTTCGTGCGGTCATCAAATTTGAATGATCAGGCATGTAAGAAATTTTTTGAAAAACAAACGATTTTCTAATCAATGATGGGAGAATTGTGCGAGAATTATAATCGAACAAGAAATGTGCATGAGTGCAAGAAAAGAAAATTCCCGGAAAGAAAGGAAGATTTCCAGCTACGGAAATTCTTTTCTGTAGCAATATGAAGTGAAATTGAAGGCTTGGTTGGTCGAATTTCGAAATCAATGGTGGTAACATTGAATCACAAAATGCATGAAATTAGATTTTTCTCTTTTAGAGCCGGTTCACATTAGCGCGACACGACTCCTTACTACTTCGGGGGCGACTTGTGCATTACATTGCACCACAACTTCGGAGCGACTTGCAGGGACTTCACATAATGGAAGTCTATGCAAGTCGCTCCGAGGTCGCCCCAAAATAGTACAGGACCCTTTTTCTAAGTCGAAGCGACTTGTGTCGCTCCTATTAGAACGGGTCCTGTAGCGGTCAATGGACCGCGACTTGTCAGCCTGACAAGTCGCCTGACAAGTCGCGCTAGTGTGAATGGGCTCTTAAAACAAAGTTTATTGAAACAATTGCAACAGTGCATTACACAAAGAAAACATTGGGCAATGACATACTCGGTACATACTCGGTACAGAGTAAAGAATCATGCATAGATACAACGGGTGTTTACAGGCAACACGATAGCACATAAGTTCACCCAGTGTCATAACAGGAGCAGTAAGGGTTTGGTAGGCCAAAGGCAATGGGAAAAAAAAAAAAGAACTCAAGTTCAAAATCAACAGCAAAAGAAGGCATATGCAGCAATACAGTGAGGGGTCTAATTGGAGCAGGTAACAGCACTCTCCAACCGACTCCCCGAAACCTTCTCGTATTTGCTCGGGCAGCCCATGGCGGTAGATCAGTTTTTTATATAACAGGGTGGAATTCACATCTGCTCTCCAGGCCTGAATAGAAGGGGGCTGGGGCCGCATCCACATCCTAGCTATCTGCTTACGGGCACTGAATAATGTTTCATGTAGGAATGTGGAAAGGAATTTGTCCATAGCCAAGTCGGGGAATAAACCCAGAAGACATATCTTTGGGTCCAGCTGTAGTGGGGAACCCAAATGATTGTGCAAGAACTTGACAACCTGCAGGCAAAAGGATTGGATTAGTTGGCATGACCAAATCAGGTGAAAGAAGGTGCCAGTGTGTGCAAGGCATCTGGGGCAGTGTAGACTAAAGTTGGGGCGGTAACGTGCTTAAGTAGGCTCTATGAATTATGTAGAGTTGGGTCAATCTATCGGGTAGCTTTAGGGAAGAGAGGCGCGGGCATTCAAGGATAGAGTCCCAGTCCGTCTCATCCAGTGGGCCCAGATCCCCTTCCCAGCGAGTCCTAGCCCCGCCAGTCACAGCATTGGTGGCTTTAAGGCAGGGTTCCTCAAACTACGGCCCTCCAGCTGTTGTGGAACTACACATCCCATGAGGCATTGTAAAACTCTGACATTCACAGACATGACTAGGCATGATGGGAATTGTAGTTCCTGAACAACTGGAGGGCCACAGTTTGAAGACCCCTGCTTTAAGGTGTAGTTCCGAATAGAGGGCAGATATCAACTTGGTTGGGTTATCCCCAAGGATAATATCCAGGACAGGAGGTCTAGCCAAGGTGGGGGCAGGAGCTGGGAACTGAGCCTGTAGTGCATGCCGCAGCTGAATATATCTAAAGAACAAGAAGGGTGGGAGGTCAAAGTCAGCCGTCAGTGATTGAAATGAGTGAACCCCAGTGGTGCACATGGCGGCGTCCAGGGTAATAACTGCCCTGGTGCCCACCTGCTCATGACTGGAAATTTGATTTTTAAAAGAAAATTCTTTCGAAATTTGATCCGTGTATGGCCAGCCTTACTAAAGCTGGCCATACTCTGTACAAAAAATCGTTCAAACTCATTTTTAAAAAAGGAACACTCGGCCGTGAGAGCGAACCATCATGTATTGACCGATAAATCGTTCAATGGACATAAATGGATCCGTATTTTGTTCTTTTTACATATACATAGTGCAAACAGTTTAGAGGAGAAACATTAAACTTTCAATTTATCGTTCACCAGTAAATTTCTAAACTTTGAACAAAGAATATATATATTGCGCTCAGCAATCAAAATTCACAAAAAATTTCACAAAAAGTGCTTAAGTGCTTATACGGCTGATATTGTACCATAAATAGCAGCAATGCAACATTCAGGTATAACCAAAATCAGCTAGTGATAAATAAATAAATAAATAAATAAATAAATAAATAAAAGTGAATCAATCATTAAATAAACAATAAAATTATAAAATTATGCAGTCCTTCTTGAAGTGATTCACGTGATTAAATAAATATATAAATAATGTAGTCCTTAAAGTGCTCAGTGCAAAGTGATGTCTCAGCAATCTGAAAAGACTTGAACTTGATGTAAAAAAGCCTTCACCAATAAACCTCCACCCAGTGCTCTGATTAGATACTCCTTACCAGAGACATATGACCCCTTAATTACAGGGGGTCACATTCAGCATTGATCTCCAATAGAGGCTCCAAGCTGTCCTTATCATTGTTTCCTCATCAGCAAGATAGCAGGCTCAATTAATATAGGGAGCTCCGGGGTCATGGACATCCAAATGCAGAAAATAGAAAGGAGACCCCAATAGTGTAATAACGTCTAAATACTCTGGGTTTATTATTAAAATTGCACTTACTACAATGCTGTGTTCAAAAACGCCTTCATTCCAAATACAAACGGCAGGTCTGGTGGATAGGACGCCACTCCGCGCCTGCGTTCCACCAAACCGGAACTCTACGGTCTCACGCTCCCGACGCACGTTTCGTCAGGCGTGCTGACGTCATCAGGGGACTTCTAAACTTGTCCTTCGTTTTTTCAGCTCAAATACGTCACAACCGATTTGTGCCCATTAACTGATTTACTGGCCGAAAAACGAATGAACTGTCCAAATGACCAAATTTCGGCCGATTTCTTGTATAGTGTATGGCCAGCATAAGCTCTGGGGCAACTGCACGTACAGAGTGCACAGTCTATTTGCCTTTAGTAAATCAACCCTATGCGTCCATGCACACACACAGTAGGTGTTTATAGTGTATTAAACGAGAAGTGTTCGGAGGCAGAGGCACATAAAAAAACAGCAGCAGGACAGAACTGAAATTCAATGAACGAAAGGAGCAGATTGGGAAGAAAAGGGCTGGATGCTGGATGTCCTCCAACCAGAAATAGAGGCGGGGCTCTAAATGACTTGCTGCAGCTTCTAATGCACATTGTGAGAAGCTCACAGCATGCAGGGAAATCACAGCAAACAGTTTCAGTCCAGGAGAGAAGCCAGTACAACTGTGTAAGACTGAAGAGATGACTGGAGATCAGATGTAACTCTAGAAGTCAGTATTACACATTGCGGCTCCATGGAGATAGCCTGGCTACAGATTGCAATGACGCCAGAAATAGAACGTACAGCCCCTGGAGACGACGCTGAATCTTCAGATCCACAGAAGGAGAGCTTTCTTCATTTAGGTGAGATCAGTGAAGTAAAATGCCTGAAAACATCAATATTTACAACGTGCTCTCTGTACATTTTCTATTCCACCGAGGGGCACTTTCGTGGATATGCATTTTTTGGGTTTATTTTTTATTTTTTTTAAGTGTTAACAGGACAAAAAAAAAATATATATATTATATATACATATACACACACACACACACACACACACATACACACACTGCCCCCATACACCCCCCACCACCCCCCGGACCACACCAGGCCGCACACCCCCGGACCACAGCATGACAGTACAGGACCCCCGGCTCACTCACCCGTCTGCAGCAGCAGGCGACAGCGGCAGCTTCTTCCCCATCTTCTGTGTCTCCTCACTCCTCCTCCATGCCCAATGACATGGCTTCTCTTTTCGGCCAATCGGGAAACAGGTCTCAGGACCCACTTCCTGATTGGCCAGGAGGAGGATCGATGCGACAATAGCGAATTTTCATTCGCTATTGTCACACAACTGGGTGGGCTCAGGCGCAGTGCTCTGCGCCTCGAGCCCACACTTTTTTTTAGCCTATTAGAGCCTCCGGCTCTAATCACATGGCTAAAAAAAAAAAGCCCTATTGAAGTCCATGCGTCCAGCGCCCCGCATGTAGATTAGGGGGTCGGACGCATGGATGGGGGGCGGCGCCCCTAATGCACAAGCCCCTACTAAGGTAGATCCATTTCTGTTCAACCTTAATGGCCACACATGGATTGGAATTCGATTCTTGCTAAACATTCCGAATTTTGATTCATCCATGACCACCTTAAAGCAGAACCTCATGTCTAACCCCCACCCCTATCACGCCACTCCACCCTGGGGGGTATCAACCCCCCCACCCAGATTACCTAGGCAATCCAAGAAGAAGTTGTCCCCCACCCCGCCCTCTGCCCACAGCCTTTTTGGACAGGTCACAGGTCCCAGGAGGCTGCAGGACCGGATGCAATGAGGCTCATGCATATGCAGCAGTGGTGCGCCAGCTATGACGTCGCAAAGAGTCACAGCCGGCTTCCCACAGTTAGCATAGCGGTACCGGGGACCTGAAGACCGGCAAATAACCAGCTCGGGTGTCAACGGTGCTGGATCACTTGACAGGTAAGTGTCTTGTTTTATTTTTTTGGGGTAGGCCCAAAGAACCTCTTTTAGACAGTTGTCACTGGAACATAGATGTCCCCACTGGAATATTTCCCCTCACCTCCTGCTCTTGCGACAAACATTAAAGCCCAACTCTGGGCTGGAAGAAAAAATAAAAACCCATGCAGCAGGCACCCTCCAAGTGTTAAATGCCTATTACGTCTATGGGGGAGATGGTGAAAAGGCTGCATTACTTAGCCTCTGCTCGCTCAGGGGTGTGGGTGGTTCCCCAACATCTTTGCTTACAATACAGGGCTGTTAACCCTGCATTGTACATGGAGAAAGCAAGGAGCGCCTATGGCTTGGTTCACATCTGTGCGGTGCATTGAGTTTTAGTTGTGTCACCATTGAGCGCCGTATAACGTGTGTTTTGATGAAAGTGCAAGACAGATGCAGCAAGCAAGACTTTCGTTTTTAACACCCTGCACCTAAAATACACAGGGGTGAACCCCTGCTGAAACAATGAATAAGGTAAGTAGTACTCCTTACTCCTCAATCCCTGGGCAAAGGGACATTTAATCCTTGTAGGATGGCAAGCCTCCATGACAAGGGTATTTTTTTCTCGTGGGCTAGTAGAACTCCAATCAATTTTTTATAATATATATAATAATTTTTATATATATTATTTATATATATATATATATATATATATATATATATATATATATATATATATATATATATATATATATATATATATATATATATATATATATATACATATATATATATATATATATATATATATATATATATATATATATATATATATATATATATTAAAAATCTATTTTCCATTATATATAAAAAAAATCAATTTTCTATTTTATATATATATATATATATATATATATATATAAAGAAAATCAATTATATATATATATATATATATATATATATATATAGAAAATCAAATATATATATATATATATTTATATATATATATATAGAAAATCAATATATAATTTTTTTTAATTTCTATACCTCCTCTCCATGCTCCTGCGTTGTCCTCCTTGGTCCAGCACCAGTGGTCCTCTTCAGGGTGGAACCACCTTTTTACCCTTATCTCTTGAGCTCAGCCTGTCATTTACACCCCCACCTCCAGGGGGCGCTTCATCAAACAGGCTGGGCTCACAGTATTCAAGGATGAAGCGGCGCTCAAACATCATTATGTGAGCCCAGGGAGTGTGTCACTGACAGCCTGGAGACTGAATGAGGCAACAACCAAGGTCAGAGAAGGATGTGGAGGACAGAGAAGGAGCATAGAGGGTAAGTAGTGCATTTAAAGTTCTCATTTACAACAGGGAAGGAAAAAAAAAAAAACACAAAAATAATAGAAATCAGAGTTGGTTTTAACACAGCAACCATTGTCTGAACACACAGATGATCTATGTTTTTATTATAAATAGATCCCTATATCTATGAAACATCCCAGCCAGATGCTTACATTCTGTAATAAATACTCAGTAATTGTACATTACACCCGCTATATGCAGCGATATAGTAAAGCGTTATCCAATAGAATCATAGAAACCAATTCAATAATTGTGTTATGGACACGCTTCATCCAATTAGCAGGCGACACGGTTGAGTAGAGTTAAGTGATGAGCAATGACGAGGTAGCCATGCTGGAGGACAGATGAAGGTTCCTATTCAAGGACACAGTGATGCGGAAGTGGTACATCCCTGAAAATGGAACATTCCACCCCGGGGTTTCTGCAATTCCTGAAAATGACAGATGAGCGAGCAAATGAAGAAAATTACCCTGGACAGAACCATTGAAGATGGGGAACACTCTTCACTAAAGGCAGATCACAATTTTTTTTTTTATACATATTTTTATTTTTTTATTTTCTAAATTTATTTTTTGTATTCTTTTTTATTCTTATTTATTTTTGAAAATTATTATTTTTTTCTAATAATTTTATCCCTGCTTTGATTATTATTTAATTCGTATTCTTATACTTTGTATTTTTTATTCTTTTTTATTTTCTAAATGTATTTTTTGTATTCGTTTTATTCTTTTTTATTTGATAATTATTTTTATTTCTAATAATTTTATCCTCGCTTTATTATTTTAATTCTTATTCTTTGTATTTTTTATTTTTTTTTATTTTCTAAATGTATTTTTTGTATTCGTTTTATTCTTTTTTATTTGATAATTATTTTTATTTCTAATAATTTTATCCCTGCTTTATTATTTTAATTCTTATTGTTTGTATTTTTTACTCTTTTTTATTTTCTAAATGTATTTTTTGTATTTGTTTTATTCTTTTTTATTTGATAATTATTTTTATTTCTAATAATTTTATCCCTGCTTTATTATTTTAATTCTTATTCTTTGTATTTTTTACTCTTTTATTTTCTAAATTTATTTTTTGTATTCTTTTTATTCTTATTTATTTTTGATAATTATTTTATTCCTATTTTTATCCCTGCTTTGATTATTATTTTAATTCTTATTTTGTATTTTGTTTTATTCTTATTTTTGATTATTCTTTGAATTATTTATTCTTATTCTTACTTTTGTACTTTTCCTTAATAATTTTATTCTCTATACTTGTATTATTTTATTCCTACTTTAATTATTACTTTTATTCTTTTCATTATTTATACTTCTTTGATTATTTTTCTTTTTATTCCTACTTTATTATTTTTATTTGCAGTCATTTCAATTGTATTCCTATTTTTTATTCCTTTTCTGTTTATATTTTTATTCCTAATTTGGATTTGATTCTATTTCTGTAACCCAGTTGGATACAAATCATAATAAAGCTTTTTCTCTTCTCCCAAGCTGATGCAAGCAATTGCGCCACATCCTATTCTGCGAATGACCCCCCAGGGCCATGCAGAGGTCAAACGCTGTGACCTTCCAGTATTGCAGATGTGCAGCATATCAAATTCTTTCAGGAACTGAATAAAAACTGCAATGCTGATTTATTTTCCCATTTTTTTTATCAGAAACCATTTCCTCCGTATCTCTTGCTGGAAAGGAATCGGCCATAGTAAATTCTACGTTGGGTTTTAATCAGCTTAGGAAAGCTTAGGCCTTTACTTGCCTAATGGTGCTATGATGTAATCGGATGTATAAACCGGTGATGGTGATGCACAGGGAATGGAAGAACCAATGGGAGCCCAGAAAAGCAATTTAAAGGGCCAGTCCACCTAAATGTGCTATTTTATTACAGGTGGAGGCAGGTGAGCTCAGTTGGGCACAGCAGGTGTATAGACCTGGGAACTCAGTACAGGGATGGTGGAAACACCCTTATAATGGCCACAGCAGGTGTATAGACCTGGGAACTCAGTACAGGGATGGTGGAAACACCCTTATAATGGCCACAGCAGGTGTATAGACCTGGGATCTCAGCACAGGGATGGTGGGAACCCCTCACAATGGGACACAACAGGTGTACAGACCCAGGAACTCAGCACAGGGATGGTGGGAGCCCCTCATAATGGGCACAGGAGGTGTATAGACCTGGAAACTCAATGCAGGAATGGTGGGAACCCCTCATAATGGACACAGCAGGTGTATAGACCTGGGAACTCAGCATAGGGATGGTGGGAACCCCTCATAATGGGCATATCAGGTGTATAGACCTAGGAACTCAGCACAGGGATGGTGGAAACACCCTTATAATGGGCACAGCAGGTGTATAGACCTGGAATCTTGGCACAGGGATGGTGGAAACGCCCTTATAATGGGCATATCAGGTGTATAGACCTGGAATCTTGGCACAGGGATGGTGGAAACGCCCTTATAATGGGCATATCAGGTGTATAGACCTGGGAACTCAGTACAGGGATGGTGGAAACACCCCTTATAATGGGCACAGCAGGTGTATAGACCTGGGAACTCAGTACAGGGATGGTGGAAACACCCTTATAATGGGCATATCAGGTGTATAGACCGGGGAACTCAGTACAGGGATGGTGGAAACACCCTTATAATGGGCACAGCAGGTGTATAGACCTGGGATCTCAGCACAGGGATAGTGGAAACACCCTTATAATGGGCACAGCAGGTGTATAGACCTGGGATCTCAGTACAGGGATGGTGTGAAATCTTATTAGCGGGCACAGTAGGTGTACAGACCTGGAAACTCAGTACAGGGATGGTGGGAACCCCTCATAATGGGGCACAACAGGTGTATAGACCTGGGGACTCAGCACAGGGATGGTGGGAACCCCTCATAATGGGCACAGCAGGTGTATAGACCCAGGAACTCAGCACAGGGATGGTGGGAACCCCTCATAATGGGCACAGCAGGTGTGCAAACCCAGGAACTCCTGATAGTGGGCATGGGACTCAGGAACTCAGCACAGAGATCTCACCAATACAGAAGAATATCAGAGACTGCCAGAAAAATGAACCTTTGGGTGGATTGGTCCTTAAAGTGTTCACAGCATAACACATGCATATTGTGCTTGGCATGCCTTTTAGACACGTTGCATTTTAAAAAATGCAGAATGGCGCATCCAAAATGCACCATGCCAACCCCTTCACGATGCACTGCAACGCAAGGCAACAGATTTTCACTTGTCCATCCCTCCAATGCAGCCACATTCTTAGCAGACCACGCTGACCATACCAATCGGTAGCTATTTTGGTGCGACAACTCCAGGCATGTTCAAAGGTCAACAAGTCATACTGGGATTTGTAGTTCTATAACTGAGAGCTTGAAGCTACTCCACCCCTTCTGAGATATATTTCCCAGCCATGTGTCACCCCACCCTGCAGAGACACAAACCCCCACAGACTGACTCATCCCCCCCCCCCCCCCCCCCACCCACCATCAGTACCCAGCTACAGCAGGAGGGCCAGTGCCAATCAAAGCGACAGCCCAGCAGCACCCACTTGTTATTTTATATCAGAGGACCTCCAATGAAATCCAGGCTATAAATAAATCCAGGCGCACAGACAGAAAATCTTCATCGTTATATGTCCTAGGCGTGGAGAGGGCACCTCCAGGGGACAGGAACAATTTACAGCACCAGAGCTCCAATAACAAATGCATGTCACCCTGCAGATAACCCATGACCTAGGGATATGGGGGGGGGGGGGGGGGGGGATATGTTACAGATTTCATTAGAAATCAGCTCACAGTCCTAAAATGTAATTGCTGTGCCAAGAATATATTTATAGCTGTGCGGCATCAATGTATATGATGCAACAATGTAGCAATAACATGCATTCTTTGCAAAAAAATAAATAAATAAGTGTATGTATATATATATATATATATATATACATACACACACACATACATACATCTATAAACTAAGTAGCAGAATTGCATATTGCAAAAAGGGCATGTGCATAATTATGCAGACTACCTGAGTGTATATAGATATATATATATATACACCATTAGAACTATATTGTATTAATATCTGTTGAAAAGACCACGCCTCTACTAGCAACACGCATACAACCCCCATCTGCCTATATCTGAGCGCTATAATGACCCCCTGGACCTCACCCGCGGGTCACCCCCTTAGCTGTCCTCACCTAGGTTCGATCCCGGGTCCTCTCCGCTCGCTGATGCTCCGATCCGCAGAAATCCTCGTTGGAAGGAGACAGATATAGTGTCAGCTGTCACTACGTCATCACACTCATTTGCATAAAGCGGAGGACGTGCCTGTGATCAGGTCCTGCGGCGGGCGGAGGGATATGAGTGGAAGGATGCAGTGATGAGATTAGAGAGGACGGAGAGGATTGGGGGCTGGGGCGCTGGAGAATGAATATATGGGGGTGCAGGGAGTACAGCGTTATATATAGGGGTGATGAGTCTGGGGGTGCAGGGAATACAGTGATATACATGGGGGTGATGAGTCTGGGGGTACAGTGTTATATATGGGGCGATGAGTCTGGGGGTGCAGGGAGTACAGTGTTATATATGGGGGTGATGAGTCTGGGGGTGCAAGGAGTACAGTGTTATATATGGGGGGGGGGGGGTGATGAGTCTGGGGATACAGGGAGTACAGTGTTATATATGGGGGTGATGGATCTCGGGGTGCAGGGAGTATAGTGTTATACATGGGGGGGTGATGAGTCTGGGGGTGCAGGGAGTACAGTGTTATATTGGGGGTGGGGGGGTGATGAGTCTGGAGGTGCAGGGAGTACAGTGTTATATATGGGGGGTGATGAGTCTGGGGGTGCAGGGAGTACAGTGTTATATATGGGGGTGATGGGTCTCGGGTGCAGGGAGTACAGTGTTATATATGGGGGGTGCAGGGAGTACAGTGTTATATATGGGGGGTGCAGGGAGTACAGAGTTATATATGGGGGGTGCAGGGAGTAAAGTGTTACATATAGGGGGTGATGAGTCTGGAGGTGCAGGGAGTACAGTGTTATATATGGGTGTGATGAGTCTGGGGGTGCAGGGAGTGCAGTGTTATATATGGGGGGGTGATGATTCTAGGGGTGCAGGGAACACAGTGTTATATATAGGGGTGATGTGTCTAGTGGTACAGGGAGTACAGTGTTATATATGGGGGTGATAAGTCTGGGGGTGCAGGGAGCACATTGTTATATATGGGAATGATGGGTCTTGGGGTACAGGGAGTACAGTGTTATATATGGGGGGTGAGGAGTCTGGGGGGTGCAGGGAGTACAGTGTTATATATGGGGGGTGATGAGTCTGTGGATGCAGGGAGTACAGTGTTATATATGGGGGGGGGGGGGTGAGTCTAGGGGCGCAGGGAGCACAGTGTTATATATAGGGGTGATGGGTCTGGGGGTGCAGGGAGTTCAGTGTTAAATATGTTATATAATGTACTCCCTGTACCCACAAATTCATAACCACCCCCACTAGATAACACTGTACTCCCTGCACCCCCAGACTCCTCACCCCCCATATATAAAACACTCTACTCCTGGCACCCCCTGACTCATCACACCCCATATTTAACATTATACACCCTGCATCCCCAGACTCATCATCCCCCCCCTTTATATAACACTGTACTCCCTGCACCCCCGACTCATCACGCCCCATATATAACACTGTACTGCTTTCACCCCCCAGACTCACAACCCCTATATGTAACACTGTACTCACTACACCCCCAGACTCATCACCCCCCCATATATAACACTGCACTCTCTGCACCCCCGGACTTATCAACCCCATATATAACACTGTTCTCCCGACATCTGCAGACTCATCCACCCCCATATAAACACAGTGCTCACTGTAACCCCAGACTCATCACCTCCCATATGTAACACTGTACTCCCTGCACCCCTAGACTCATCACCCCACATATATAGCACTCAACTCCTTGCATCCCCAGATTTATCACCTGTATATATAACTGTACTCCCTGCACCCCCAGACTCATCACCCCCTTATATACCAATCTGCTCTCTGCACCCCCAGACTCATCTCCCCCCATATATAACACTGTACTCCCTGCACCCCCAGACTCATCACTTCCCCCATATAGAACACTGTACTCCCTGCACCTCCAGACCTATCACCCCAATATTTAACACTCTGCTATCTGCACCCCCAGACTCATCACCCCCAAAAAACACTGTACCCCCTGCACCCCAAGACATAACCCCCCCCCCCATATTTAACAATGTACTTTCTGCACCCCCAGTCTTATCAACCCCATATATAACAACATGCTCACTGCATCCCCAGACTCATAACCCCTGAAGGTAGGAGCAAAAGGATTCTGTGGATGCAGGAGGCACAATGTTACAGTATATATAGGGGTGGGAAGGTGATGAGTCTGGGGGTACAGGGAGTACAGTGTTATATATGGGGGTGATGAGTCTGGGGGGTGAAGGGAGTATAGTGTTATATATGGGTGTGATGAGTCTGGGGGTGCAGGGAGTACAGTGTTATATATGGGTGTGATGAGTCTGGGGGTGCAGGGAATACAGTGTTATATATGGGTGTGATGAGTCTGGGGGGTGAAGGGAGTACAGTGTTATATATGGGGGTGATGAGTCTGGGGGGTGAAGGGAGTACAGTGTTATATATGGGTGTGATGAGTCTGGGGGGTGAAGGGAGTACAGTGTTATATATGGGGGTGATGAGTCTGGGGGGTGAAGGGAGTACAGTGTTATATATGGGTGTGATGAGTCTGGGGGTGCAGGGAATACAGTGTTATATATGGGTGTGATGAGTCTGGGGGGTGAAGGGAGTACAGTGTTATATATGGGTGTGATGAGTCTGGGGGGTGAAGATAGTACAGTGTTATATATGGAGGGTGATGAGTCTGGGGGTGAAGGGAGTACAGTGTTATGTATGGGAGTGATAAGAACAGGGGTGCAGGGAGTACAGTGTTATATATGGGGATGTGATGAGTCTGGGGATGCAGAGAGTACATTGTTATAAATGGGGGTGCAGGGAACACAGTGTTATATATGGGGGTGATAAATCTGGGGGTGCAGCGAGTTGAGTGTTATATATGGGGGGTGTGATGAGTCTTGGGGTACAGTGAGCACTGTGTTATATATGGGGGGGTGATGAGTCTGGGGATGCCGGGAGTACAGTGTTATATATGGGAGGGGGGTTATGTCTGGGGATATTGGGTAAACAGTGTTATATATGGGGGGGGGGTGATGAGTCTGGGGATGCCGGGAGTACAGTGTTATATATTGGGGGGTGATGAGTCTGGGGAAGCCGGGAGTACAGTGTTAAATATGGGGGGGGGGGGGGTTGATGAGTCTGGGGAAGCCGGGAATACAGTGTTATATATGGGGGGTGATACGTCTGGGGATTCCGGGAGTACAGTGTCATATATGGGGGGGGTGATGAGTCTGGGGATGCCGGGAGTACAGTGTTATAGATGGGGGAGGGGTGATGAGTCTGGGGATGCAGGGAATACAGTGTTATAAATGGGGGGGGGTGATGAGTCTGGGGATGCAGGGAATACAGTGTTATAAATGGGGGGGGGGGGGTGATGAGTCTGGGGATGCAGGGAATACAGTGTTATAAATGGGGGGGGGGGGTGATGAGTCTGGGGATGCTGGGAGTTCAGTGTTATATATGGGGGGGTGATGAGTCTGGGGATGCCAGGAGTACAGTGGTATATATGGGAGGATGATGAGTCTGGGAATGCAGGGAGTAAAGTGTTATATATGGGGGGTGATGAGTCTAGGGATGCCAGGAGTACAGTGTTACATATGGGGGGGTGATAAGTCTGGGGATGCCAGGAGTACAGTGTTACATATGGGGGGGTGATAAGTCTGGGGATGCCAGGAGTACAGTGTTACATATGGGGGGGAGGGATGATGAGTCTGGGGATGCCGGTAGTACAGTGTTACATATGGGTGGGTAATGAGTCTGGGGATGCCGGGAGTACAGTGTTATATATGGGGGGTGATGAGTCTGGGGGTGCAGGGAATACAGTGATATACATGGGGGTGATGAGTCTGGGGGTACAGTGTTATATATGGCGGGTGATGAGTCTGGGGGTGCAGGGAGTACAGTTTTATGTATGGGGGGGGGTGATAAGTCTGGGGATACTGGGAGTACAGTGTTATATATGGGGGGGGGGGGTGATGAGTCTGGGGATGCTGGGAGTACAGTTTTATGTATGGGGGGGTGATAAGTCTGGGGATACTGGGAGTACAGTGTTATATATGGGGGGGGGGGGTGATGAGTCTGGGGATGCTGGGAGTACAGTGTTATATATGGGGGGTGTATAGTCTGGGGATGCCAGAAGTACAGTGTTATATGTATGGGGGGTGGTGAGTCTGGGGGTGCAGGGAGTACAGTGTAATAAAAATATATATATATATATATAAAGATATAAAACATGAGGAAATATTCTTGTATTGCAGAGATGTACTACATTTTGTATATATATATATATATAACCCAGGTATATACTGCCATTGATCAGAACCCAGCTTGTGCCTATCCTGTGCCTGGTCACCCCCCTTATGACAACCAGTACATGAGGCCAAGCACCCATCTATATGCTGTCACCTATGGTAATAATTAGTGTATGGTGCAATAATGGAGCAATCCACAGATATGAAAACATTTTTTACACTTGTATGTATAGAACACGCCGCACCTTTCTCCTTCACAGCCACACTCAGTCATTGCATCCTACAACTATTATTACTGGAAGTGAGGAAGTGACGGAAAGGACAACCCTGATTATCATTGTGCTTTCTCATTTCCTTTCTGCTCTTACACTCACAGTGCAACATGTTTCATCACCGGGGACTGTGTGCACAGACGACAAACTTTGTAACAGAATATGTAGACACGGCTGATTAAATCTTCAGAACAACATTCACACCTGCACTCTAAACGCGTGACAAAACGCAAATATATCAAGACAATATTTGCACTAAAAATACACTAAAATCATTATTAGCGGACACGATGAAAGGGAGGCACATGGGGAGAGGAGGGATCAGAAGCAGGCAGAACAGGGAGGGGGATCGGTGTCGGAGAAGCAATTACAGGAACGATGATGCCCTGTGTCTGTGTCTCTCCCTGCAGCAGCTGAAAGTGGAAGAAACTGGCTTTCAGCTGCTGCGGAGAGCCGCACAGGGTTTCCTTCTGTATTTGCCCCTCTGTCCAACTGCACAGATTTCCCGTGCTGTTGGGGCCCCCTGT
>NC_138777.1:18200138-18402638 GCF_965119305.1 Pelophylax lessonae | reverse complement strand
GGATTTTACTCTAGAGCAGGCATGTCCAACCTGTGGCCCGGGGGCCGAATGCGGCCCGGAACTGCAGGCAATGCGGCCCACTGCCCCCTGACAATTTTTAATTTTTTTTGCTGGGGCTGAAGGAAGTCGAGTCAGGGGCACGGCCACGGAGGGGATCATCTACTAGTTGTGTTAAATTAGTGCTGGGGGGGTGGGGGCGCGGCAGCATGGGAATGGTGCGGCGGTGTTTTATTACTTATATACCTTAACTAATAGTATATATTTTATATGCGGCCCGAGAAAATTTCTCTACACTCAATGTGGCCCAGAGAAGCCAAAAGGTTGGACACCCATGCTCTAGAGAGAAAAAAACAGTTGGCACACTTTAAGGGCCCATTCCCACCAGCCTGGTCCATAGATGCACATAGTGCCATTGGTGTAGCCCTTTCATGCCAATGCATGTGCTTTCATTAGGAATTGGGCAAAAATTCAAGTTCTTGAGGCTTTTTCCTCTTCTGAACAAAGGTTATTTTATTATGGGCAGTAGTGAAATTCTGTATTATGGCCACTAGATGGAGCTGAGGAGCATAGAAGATACATCTTTGTTACAAGAGATACAATGTAACAATACTAGAAAATACTAGAGAGAATTAGCAAATAAATGTAACCATTAAAAGGTAACTCCAATTTTGTGGGGAAAAAAGTAGCAAATAAAGAAAAAACAATATAGCGTATACAATTGCGATACACATCATATTGTAATTGAATGTTATTTAAAATTACCTTTCCTTTTCAATCTGCAGCTGTTGTAATTCTCTGAAAATGCAATACAATATGGCCGCCTGGAGCTGTTCTGCACACAGAATGTATACTGACCACACCCCCAGAAACATAATTTCCTACTTGTGTGATTGGCTCACCAATTTTTCCAGAAATCTTCCTAAGATACAAGTCAGATTTCTGGCATCCCCTGCAATAAAAATTTCATTTTTGGTGAGATACTCCACATAGGAACACATCTAAAGGGATGCAGGCCCAGCAGCTTTCCTCATTAGAGCCCTGCAGCTGCCACAGCTGATAGATAATTATGAAACCACTCCCATTAGACCCACTCAGCACAGAGGCACAGAGGAACAAACAATGATTTCTTCAGAATAACAAAAGGTAGGAATTTGCAACAAAGTTTGTTAAAATCCTTCTAATGTACAGAGATCACCCAGATCACCCTTTGGACACAGCTGGTCACAGATCGAGGTAAAGAGCCAATGACAGTGGCTCTCTACCACGTGATCAGCTGTGTCCAATCACAGCTGATCACGATCTAAACACACTTGCCAGATATTGGCAAGAGCCGGCAAGAACTGGTAACTGCAAGTGTAAAAGGGGACATCTACACTAATATTCAGTGTCCTGACTATCAGTGCAGCCCCAACAGTGCCCATCAGTGCTGCCTATCAGTGCCAATCAGTGCTGCCCATTACTGCCCATCAGTGCTGCCAATCAGTGCTTATCAGTGCTGCCAATCAGTGCCTATCAGTGCTGCCAATTGGTGCCTCCTCATCAGTGCCCATCAGTGCAGCCTATCAGTGCAGCTTCATCGGTGTCTCCTCATCAGTCCCCACCAGTGCCGCCTCATCCTCTGCTCCATTGAACACATATGGGACACTTGGACAAATCATGTCTCAGGGTCTGATCAAGAAGCCATAGCTGTTTACTGTGATCAGCTGTAGCTTCCTCATCAGACCCTGAGACAAGAACAGTATACCGTCGCTGAGGCGGGACAAATTTAGATGGGGGGGTGCCCGATTTTAGTCTTGCCTAGAGCAGCACAAAACCAAAATACACCACTGCATCCCAACGTAGTCTTTTTTCTTTTTAGGAGCACAGCTTGTTTGTACTATGGTGGTCATGACATGACATGACGTGCCCCCAGCAAAGACAATCACTGGGAAGATCAGTGTACTGCTGTTTCTCCTCCTCCTGCTGACATGCCTTCTGAAGTATCCACCCCCACCTTTTCCATTGGCTAGAATGCTCCTTACATTGGTGGTCAGTGGGAAGAATATTCTTCACATTTGTGGCCAGTGGATAAATGTTCGGTGGTCAGACATGTGCTGACATGCCCCCAGAAAAGACAATCACTGGGAAGATCAGTGTACTGCTGTTTCTCCTCCTCCTCCTGCTGACATGCCTCCTGAAGTGTCGACCCCCCACCTTTACCATTGGCTAGAATGCTCCTTACTTTGGTAGTCAAAGAATGTCCAATACACTGGTGGTTAGTGGGGAGAATGCTTATATTGTTGGCCAATGGGAAGAATGTCCCTTACATTGGTGGTCAGTGAGAAGAATGTCCCTTATATTGTTGGCCAAAGAGAAGAATGTCCTTTACATTGGTGGTCAGTGGTGAGTAGAATGTCCCTTACATTAGTGGTTAGAGGTGGGAAGAATGCTCTTTACATTGGTGGTCAGTGGAAAGAATGCTCTTTACATTGGTGGTCAGTGGGAAGAACACTCCTTACATTAGTGGTCAGAGGTGGGATTAATTTTCTTTATATTGGTGGTCAGTGGTGGAAAAAATTCTCCTTACATTGGTAGTTAGTGGGAAGAATGTCCCTTACGTTGGTGGTCAGTGGGAAGAATATTCCTTACTTTGGTGATCAGTGGGATTATTGTCCCTTACATTGGTGGTCAGGGGGAAGAATGCCCCTTACATTGGAGGTCAGTTGGAAGAATGCTCTTTACATGGTGGTCAGTGGGAAGAATGCCCCTTACATTGGGAGTCAGTGGGAAGAATGCCCCTTACATTGGTGGCCTGTAGGAAGAATGCTCCTTGCATTGGTGGCCAGTGCGAAGAATGTTCCTTGCATTGGTGGTCAGTAGGAGGAATGCTCCTTACATTGGTGGTCTGTAGAAAGAATATTCCTTACATCGGTGGCCAGTGGGAAGAATACTCCTTACATTGGTGATCTGTAGGAAAATTACTCCTTACATCGGTGGCCAGTGGGAAGAATGTTCCTTACATTGGTGGCCAGTGGGAAGAATGCTCCTTACATTGGAGGTCAGTTGGAAGAATGCTCTTTACATTGGTGGTCAGTGGGAAGAATGCTCCTTACATTGGTGGTCAGTGGGAAGAATGCTCCTTACATTGGTGGTCAGTGGGAGGAATGCTCCTTACATTGGTGGTCAGTGGGAAGAATGCTCCTTACATTGGTGGTCAGTGGGAAGAATGCTCCTTGCATTGGTGGTCAGTAGGAGGAATGCTTCTTACATTGGTGGTCTGTAGAAAGAATACTCCTTACATTGGTGGTCTGTAGAAAAAATACTCCTTACATTGGTGGCCAGTGGGAAGAATGCTCCTTACATTGGTGGCCAGTGTGGAGAATGTCCCAAATAGCATTTTCTGAAAATAATATTGGTGTCGCTGGTAGCTTATCTGAGCAGTAGAAATAGCTAATTGCTCAAGGAACCCCTGGAGACCTTTAGAGGAACCCTGAGGTTCCATGGGACCTTGGTTGAGAAAGGTGTCGTTGAAGAAATGATGGTCAAAGTCGGTGGACATGGTACAGTCTTGGCTGGAAACCAGGGATATGCTGGAGATGACAATGAGAAGCTGTCAAAATGTTGCATAAGGCTACATCATCCTATTACAGATCAATGCCACAACTCCTACTGCAGACTACTGGGGTCCGAGGGCCACACAACAACTGCCAATAGGCTGCAGGTTGGGCACCAGAGTTCTAAAAGCAAACCCTTGTATGTTGGAACTACAGACGTGATCCGAGAACACACAGACTGGACAAGGCTATGGATCTGTCAGCTAGAGGTCAAGCTAAGGTCAGACTTATAAGGTCAAGCAGAAGGCTCAGGTGCCAAATATGAACCTGTAAATGTCAGTGAATGTCCTCGTTGTCCCTCTATGTGAAGGACAGAATGTAACCCTTTGCTGGCCTGGAACACATGAGGAACTGAGACATTGATGACGGATATTCTGTGCTCAGGAAGGATACCCTATCTGGTAAGATACCACCAGCACAGACACTAGACATAAAAATACTATAGGATGTCCTCAGAATAATATAGAATTCAGCAAAAGACATTTAATTTTAATTCCCACTCTGATCGATCCTGTTCACATTATTGCATTGTGGGAATGCGCATGTTCCTGTGCGCATTAGTGTAACATGTGGTTAGTTGCAATGGTGCAATGTGGTGCCAATCATTTTGAATGGCACCCCAATGCACCTTGCTGATAGAGTTGTGCTGCAAAGCAAGGCAACGCAGCGCACGGGAACACACAAAAGTGCTGCGCTACCAAGAAAGGTGCAGGTCCGATTTCTGGGCTTCTGAGGTGCATGCTAGTCCATTCACTTTGAATTGACTACCTAAAGCAGCGCATGCCAACACGCAAAAAAGTGTGCTCTGTAATGTATCTCAGCCATGTAGTATGAATTTAGCTTCTATCTTCTCTCCTCCTGGCACAATAATTCTATAATGCCACTGTACAATTATCATCTAATCCAGGGGTCTCCAAACTTTCCAAACAAAGGGCCAGTTTACTGTCCTTCAGAGTTTAGAGGCCATCGGGAGTAGAAAATGTCCTGGCATCAGAGGGAATAAACAATGACCTATCTTTGGTGTCAGTGAGAGGAAATATGCCCCATGGATGGTGTCATTGGCAGAAATTTTGGGCCCCATCGTGGGTATCATTGGAAGGAACTGTTCCCCATTGTTGTTGTCATTAGAAGGAATTGTGCTCCATCATTGGTTTCATTTGGAGAAATCGTGCCCCATCGTTGGTGTCATTGGGCCCCATTTTTGGTGTCATTGGGAGGAACTGTGCCCCATTGTTGATGTCCTTGGGAGGAATTCAGCCCCATCATTGGTGTTATTGGGAGGAACTCTGTCCCATTATTGGTGTCATTGGGAGGAACTGTGCCCTTCTGTTAGTGTCAATGGGAGGAATTGTACCCCATTGTTAGTGCCATTGGGAGGAATTGTACCCCATTGTTAGTGCCATTGGGAGGAATCGTACCCCATTGTTAGTGCCATTGGGAGGAATCATACCCCATTGTTAGTGTCATTGGGAGGAATTGTGCCCCGTCATTAAGCCCCATCATGTGTGTCATTGGAAGGAACTGTGCCCCATTGTTGGTGTCATAAGGAGAATTGTACTCCATCATTGCTTTCTTTAGAAGAATTTGTGCCCCATCGTTGATGTAATTGGGCCCCATTTTTGGCGTCAATGGGAGGAACTGTGCCACATTGTTGCTGTCCTTGGGAGGAATTCGGCCCCATCATTGGTGTTATTGGGAGGAACTGTGTCCCATTATTGGTGTCATTGGGAGGAACTGTGCTCTACTGTTAGTGTCAATGGAAGGAATTGTACCCCATTGTTAGTGTCATTGGGAGGAATTGTGCCCCGTCATTAGGCCCCATCATGTGTGTCACTGGAAGGAACTGTGCCCCATTGTTGGTGTCATAAGGAGAATTGCACTTTATCATTACTTTCTTTAGAAGAATTCGTGCCCCATCGTTGGTGTCATTGGGCCCCATTTTTGGCGTCATTGGGAGGAACTGTGCCACATTGTTGCTGTCCTTGGGAGGAATTCGGCCCAATCATTGGTGTTATTGGCAGAGGCGTAACTAGAACCTTCAGGGCCCTGATGCAAGAAACCATGAAGGGCCCCCCAGACCCCTGGCCGGGGCCCTTACCTTCAAGCCCAGGGCTCTTCCCACTAATCCTGGGGCTCTTTACACTCGTTGCATGGCCTTTTATTACGGTCCCGCAGCAGGATTCTTTCACAAGTTCTGCAGTGGGCCCCCTTCCTGCAATCTTGGGGCCTCCCCACAGTGGTGCAATGCCAGGGTCCGGTTGCAAGTGTGACCTTTGCGATCCTGGAAGTTCACCCACTGGTTTGCTACCGGGCCCCCTGGAGCATGGGGCCCGGTAGCGATTGCAACCCCTGCAACCCCTGTAGTTACGCCCCTGGTTATTGGGAGGAACTGTGTCCCATTATTGGTGTCATTGGGAGGAACTGTGCCCTACTGTTAGTGTCAATGGAAGGAATTGTACCCCATTGTTAATGTCATTGGGAGGAATTGTACCCCATTGTTAGTGTCATTGGGAGGAATTGTACCCCATTGTTAGTGTCATTGGGAGGAATTGTACCCCATTGTTAGTGTCATTAGGAGGAATTGTGCCCTATCAATAGGCCCCATCATGTGTGTCATTGGAAGGAACTGTGCCCCATTGTTGGTGTCATTAGGAGGAATTGTACTCCATCATTGGTTCCTTTGGAAGAAATCGTGCCCCATCGTTGGTGTCTTGGGCACCATTTTTGGTGTCATTGGGAGGAACTGTGCCCCATTGTTGGTGTCCTTGGGAGGAATTCAGTCCCATCATTGCTGTTATTAGGAGGAACTGTGTCCCATTATTGGTGTCATTGGGAGGAACTGTGCCCTACTGTTTGTGTCAATGGGAGGAATTGTACCCCATTGTTAGTGTCATTGGGAGGAATTGTACCCCATTGTTAGTGTCATTGGGAGGAATTGTGCCCCGTCATTAGGCCCCATTGTGTGTCGTTGGAAGGAATTGTGCCCCAGTACCCTATTCTAGGATGTTGAGCCGTGTTTTTACTGCATGCCTCCAGAACGCCTCCTGTTAAGCTTCAAAGGCAGTTGGATGGGGTTGTATAAATGCAGTGGCTTCGCAGATTTTGCAAAAACGACATCCCTTTTCATGTTTGGAGAGCCGTACCGCTCCCGAAGGAAACCTATTCAAACGGACATTAAAGGGTAACTTCCGCTCACCCAACAAAAATAAATTCAAAATACTAACAACATCTTACAAAGCCATCCACAATTTAGCCCCCAGCTACATCACTTGTCTAGTCTCAAAATACCAAACTAATCGCTCTCTTCATTCCTCTCAAAACCTCCTGCTCTCTAGCTCCCTCGTCACCTCCTCCCATACTCGCCTCCAGGACTTTTTCAGAGCCTCTCGAATCCTATGGAACTCCTTACCCCAATCTGTCTGATTATCTCCTACTTTACTAACTTTTAGACAATCCCTATAAACCCTCCTCTTCAGAGAAGCCTGTCCTACCTACACCTAACAACTGTTCTTCCATTTTCTCCATCAGCTCACCCCCCACAGGTATTGCCTTTTGTTTCACTTGATCCTCCCTTCTAGATTGTAAGCTCTAAGGAGCAGGGCCCTCTAGTTCCTCCTGTATTGAATTGTATTGTAACTGTATTGTCTTCCCTCATATTGTAAAGTGCTGCGTAAACTGTTGGCACTATATAAATCCTGTATAATAATAATAATAAAATAATAACTCAACTTTTATGGGGGAAAGATATAGCAAAGCGACACAAATCATATTGTAATTGAATGTTATTAAAAATGACCTTTCCTTTTCAATCTGCAGCTGTTGTAATTTTCTGGAAATGCAATGCAACATGGCCGCCTGGAGCTGTTCTGTACACAGAATGTATACTGACCACACCCCCAGAAACATCATTTCCTGCTTGTGTGATTGGCTCACCAAATTTCCCAGAAGTCTGCGCTAAGATACAAGTCAGATTTCTGGCATCCCCTGCAACAAATATGTCATTTTTGGTGAGATACTCCCAATAGGAACACGTCTAAAAGGATGCAGACCCAGCAGATTTCCTCATTAGTGCCCTGCAGCTGCCACAGCTGATTGATAATTATAAAACCACTCCCATTTGTCCCACTCAGCACAGAGGAACAAACAATGATTTCTTCAGAATAATAAAAGATAGGAATCTGCAAGAAAGTTTGGTAAAATCCTTGTAATGAACAGAGATCACCCAGAGGGGAATGTTTTTTTCTCAACAAAAGTGGAGTTATGCTTTAACCACTTAAGCCCCGGAAGATTTTACCCCCATTCCGACCAGGGGGTATTTTGCGACTCGGCACTGCGTGACTTTAACGGACAATTGCGCGGTCGTGCGACGCTGTACCTAAACGAATTTGGCGTCCTTTTTTTCCCACAAACAGAGCTTTCTTTTGGTGGTATTTGATCACCTGTGCGATTTTTTGATCACGCGCTATAAACAAAAAAAGAGCGTCAATTTTGCAAAAATAGCAATATTTTTCACATTTTTTTTATATGAAATTCCCCCCAAAAAATGTAAAAATCAAAATTTTTTAACATTTTCGGCCAATTTGTTTTATGCTACCTATGTTTGGTAAAAAAAATCGCAAAAAGCATATTTTGATTGGTTTGCGCAAAAGTTATCGCGTTTACTAACAAAGGGAAAGATTTTTGTCATTTTTGTTGTTTTTTTTTTTTAACGCGTAATGGCGGCGATCTGCGATTTTTTTGCGGTACTGCGACATTGCGGTGGACAGATTGGACCCTTGACTGACATTTTTGACACTTTTGGGGTTACCAGTGACATTTCTACAGTAATCAGTGCTATATATATGCACTGTTACTGTAAAAATACACTGGTAGTGAAGGGGTTAACTTTATTTGGGAGGGAGGGGCTGTGTGTGTCCCTAGGGGCGTGCTTTCTACTGTGATTGGCTGTGGCTTGAGCTGTAAGGACACTGATCAACGGATCTACATAGTAGATCCATGTGATCAGTGTCTTTACAGCGAGGAGAATGACAGGTGGCTTGTTTACACAAGCTGCCTGACATTCTCCCTCTCCCCCGCCGATCGCCGAGTGACCGGCGGACATCGGGTCCGCTGGTCACACGCGCGGGGGGTCCGTGACCACGCGGGAGCGGGAGCGCGCCTCCGGGGGCGCGCGCTCGCTCCCTAGACCCTCACAAGCAAGCGACGTAGCCCTACGTTAGTTTGCCTGTGAGGGGCTGACCGCCGACGTAGATAGTCGTGCGGCGGTCGGCAAGTGGTTAAGGGCCACCTAAAAAGCCACTTGAAGGTGGATAATATAAAAAAAAATGCATATCGATTGTTTATGATACATGGGGCTTTAGCCATCTAAATGTCATCCAGTTAGAGTTTAGATCTACTTTAAGCCCCTTTCACACGGGCGATCCGATCCGGTCTGCCTGTCAGTTTTTCAGGCGGATCTGATCGGATGCCCCATGCAGCCCTATGGAGCAGCGGATGTCAACGGAGACATGTCGGCTGACACCCGCTGCTATCAGATCCGATCCTGTCCGTGAAATCCAGACGGACGGAAACCCTATTTTCCATCCGTCTGGAGGATTGGATCGGATAGGATCGGATGAAAATGGACCACCTGTCCGTTTTCATCCGTTCCGATCCTCCAGACGGTTGGAAAATAGGGTTTCCATCCGTCTGGATTTCATAGAGGCAGGGGCAGACTGGCAACTTTCGGCCCAGGGGGAACTACAAACCAGAGGCCCATGGTACACTGACTCAACCCCCCCTCCCACTCGCCATCTTCCTGTCCTCCTCCTGACCCCAATTCCAGGCTGAAGCCCTGCTCCAGGTACTCTCTACTCACCGGCTGAACCCTGGTTCCCAACCTGGCCAGCAGGGGGCGGTTGGGGGGAGCTGGGACAGCTCGGTTGGGGCTGCCCAGGAGAGAAGAGTCTCAAGTAGGGCATGGAACCGGCCTCTGCTCAGATACAGTTTACACCATCCATGCTGTGGGGGGGGGGGGGGGTTTGGGAGGCCTGTGCTCTGTCCTTGTAGGTCAGTAGGTCAGTGTCAGAGACTTTTTACTTTTCTTCACCAGGAATTCTTTAGGCATGTCTGTGGCAGAAGCAGTGCAGCCTTTTTACAGGACATCAGAGCGGCCCAGGGTGCAATTGCCCCCCTGCCCCTTGGCCCAATCCTCCCCTGATCTGACAGATCCGTCTCTGCAAAGTAAAGCCCCGTACACACGTACCGATCGTCGGCCGAACGATCGGCCGTCTTTTGTCCGCGGGCTGTCGTGTCTGTTGAAAATTGCAAAAGACTGCACACTAATTTTGTCGGCCAACAACAGCCGACTGCAGAAGTGATGTCATGTGATGGTTAACTTTCCTTGTCTTTTTTCTTTTCTGACCATGCCCAGTCTTGCAAATCTGCTATCTGTCGGCCGAAATCTGTAGTGACTGGCGAACAATCGGCCGTTCTGGTGTCGGCATACACAAATTTTAATGCTTGCACGACAGATTCTGTTCGGCCGAAAGTGCGCTGTCGGCTGTCGGAAGCATCATACTAACAAGCCGAAAATCGGCCGATCGGTCGTCGGCCAAATCTTTTCGGCCGACAATCTGCACGTGTGTACGGGCCTTAAGCGGAGACACAGCTTTCATCCGCCTGCTCAGCGGGGATCGGCGGATCGATCCCCGCTGAGCAAAGCGAAGTCCGCCTGGCGCACCGCCCATGTGAAAGGACCCTTAGGGTGACAATGATTTTCACACGGATTGTACATTTAGTGGCAGGCCATGGGAAGATGATCACCATGGAATTTGGACACATCTGTCTAAATAGAGGCAGTATGCACAGTAGGCCGGTTATAAAAATACAACCGACATACCCAGAATTCCTCAGTCACTGCCCCGAGGACGGAGCCAAGGCGTGACTTATGTAACCTTGGCAGTGATGGTCTCCCCTTACTGCGGGCAGCTGGGCACATGAATTATCGCCCCCCCCCTCCTGGTGACATAGCGCCATCCCCTCGTATTATGGATCCTTGTTCTTGAGATGATCCATGTACAGAGCTCAGGGATCGGAGGGATTTCACTGTGTGCTGTAAACAAGTCTTCATACATAATTCACAGAACTCGGCTCATTCTTGGGAGAATTCTGAGTGGGATGCAGTGAGTGGCGGAGGATGATAGCGGCGTGGCGGCTTTATTATTAGCCAAAGGCAGTTTGTGCAACCCTTTATTATATCAGCAAAACCCGCTACACCCTGCTAAAGAGTGGACATCTGGCAAATCGCCACACTGGCCAGACCTTTATATCTTCATCACATTCATGTTGCAAAAGTTGCAAATGTAACAAATTCAATGACTTACAATTCATGTTATAAAATGTAGCAAAATAATTCCATACAATATACCTGTTACAGCTGACAGCAAAGAAACTCTACCTTTTATTAAAGGAGTTGTGTGCATTAACCACTTTACCACCGGAGGATTTTGCTGTCTTACGTCTGGGTCACTTTTTGCGATTCGGCGCTGTGCGACTTTAACTGACAATTGCACGGTCATGCAATGCCGTACCCAAACAAAACTTACGTCCTTTTTTTCCCACAACCAGAGCTTTCTTTTGGTGGTATTTGATCACCTGTGCGGTTTTTACTTTTTGCGCTATAAACTAAAAAAAAAAGCGTAAATTTGGAAAAAATAACAATATTTTTCACATTTTTTTATATGAAATTCCCTCCCAAAAAAATGTAAAAATCAAAATTTTTTTACATTTATGGCCAATTTGTTTTCTGCTACCTATGTTTGGTAAAAAGAAAATCACAATAAGCGTATTTTGATTGGTTTGCGCAAAAGTTATTGCGTTTCATAACTAAGGGAAAGATTTCTGTCATTTTTTGTGTTTTTTTTTTTAAAGAGTAATGGTGGCGATCTGCGATTTTTTTTGCGGGACTGCGACATTGTGGCGGACAGATCGGACCCTTGACTGACATTTTTGACACTTTTGGGGGTACCAATGACATTACTGCAGTAATCAGTGCTATACATATGTACTGTTACTGTAAAAATGACACTGGCAGGGAAGGGGTTAATTTTATTGGAGAGGGAGGGGTTAATGTATGCCTGGTGCTTACTGATGTGTGTGGGGGGAGGTGACTGAGTGACACAGGGACAGATAGCAGGTTCAGCTATGCTGAACCCTGCAATCTGACCCTGCCTATCACTTAGGAGATCCGCCCGCTCTGTTTACACAAGCAGGCAGATCTCCACACTTGATTCCCCGACGATCGGGGAAGAGCAGCGGCGATCACCCCTGGCCCGACTCCCGCTGTGACTGAAAACAGCGGGAGCGAAAGGGGTCTACGTCGCCAGACGATAACGAACCACTTTGCCGCAGTAGAGCTCTAGTGAGCAGTGGCAAAGTGGTTAGGATAAAAAACCTTCTGTGTGCAGCAGCCACCCTCAGCCCCCCCCCCCCCAATACTTACCTGAGCCCCATCTTGATCCAGCAATGTCCACGATTCCCTCTGGGCTCTCCCTCCTGACTGGCTGAGAAACAGCTGCGGCACCATTGGCTCCCGCTGCTGTCAATCAAAGTCAGGAAAGAGAGGGGCGGGACCGAACAGCAACCCTGTGTCTGAATGGACACACAGAACTGCAGCTCGGCTTGAGTGCCCCCATAGCAAGCTGCTTGCTGTGGGGACACTCAACAGGAGGGAGTGGCCAGGAGCACCAAAGAGGGACCCAAAATGAGGAGGATCAGGGCTGCTTTGTGCAAAACGAACTGTACTGAAAGTATAACATGTTTGTTATTTAAAAAAAAAAAAAAAAGAGCTTACAATCACTTTAATGCTGAAGTTGTATCTGCATCATAGGCATGCCCAGCAGGTGTGCCAGGTGTGCCTGGGCACACCCTAATCACTGAGTGATTGAACACAGCGATTTAACTAAATTAACACAGTGAACACACTCACTCACTGTGTTAATTCATAACTGAAGCATAGTGAACTGTGTTTACTATGCTTCAGTTTTTTGTGAATAAACAGGAAGTTGCTCAGTACAGATCACTTCCTGTTAATTTCCTATCCAGTGCAGCTGAGGCTGCAGAGAAAGGCATGTGTGTTTGAGCTTTGGTGTGCACACCCTAATGCAATAGGCTGCGCACACCTATGATCTGCACATTTTTGGCCTTCCTTGCATTTTTAACCAAAACCTTTCCATTTTCACTACACACCCTGTTTTGGACCCAGTGATGTCATCACTGGGCCGCTGTGTTTCTCTATGCAATGAAGGCAGATCATGGCTGGTGGGAGGGGCAAGCAGGGTCCTGTACAGAGCTTCTTGAAAACATCCCAGCACTCTGCCTAAGTATTCCTATCATGATCGCTCAGCTCGGAAGCAAGCAGTGAGCTGGCTCTTGGGAGGAGTTATGCAAATATCAAAGGTTCTTGATGAGTGGGGGTCATTCTGGAGGAGTGGGCGTTCCTAGGCAGGCTTTATGTCTCTAGGTACATGTACATGGGATGTTGATGTTTGAAAGAACTGAAATCCAGTGAATGAAAGGGGCAAGCCAGGGAAGGACAGGCTGGGGAGGAAACACCTAGATGATGCCCGACGTCCTCCAGCCAGGAAAAAAAGCGGGCTCTATCTGACTTGCTGCAGCTTCTAATACACACTGCGAGAATCTCACAGTGTGCAGTGAAATCAGGGTAAGACATTTCAGTACAGGAGAGGAGCCTGCACAACTGTACAAGACTGAAGGGAAGGCCAGATCAGATTAAATGCATTTCCATGGAGACAAACAAAAAGTTTGCGATACCAGCAGTCGGCTCTGCAATCCCGTAACAGGGCGGAACTGGAAAAGAGACCATTTGACCTCTTTATTAATAAACTTTAATTGCTGACTTTTGATCAGAGAGTGAATAGACTAAAGCCGTCAAAAATTGGCAGGGAATTTTCGTCCGACGACCGATCTGCCGATTTCCGGCTTGTTAGTATGATGCTTCCAACAACCAACTCCGACTTTTCGGCCGAAAAAAATCTGGTGTGCATGCTATAAAATTTTTGTTGGCCGTCAACAGAACGGCCGATTTTCGTGCAGTCAGTACAGATTTCGACAGGGGAAAATCTGATGAGCAAGACTGGGCATGCTCAGAAAAGAAAAAACACACTGAAAGTAAACCAGCACATGACATCACTTCTGAAGTTGGTTCTTGTTGGCCGAGAAAATTCGTGTGCAGTCTAGGCACATTCCAACCAACAAAACACCACTCTGTACAAAAGACGGACGATCGGTCGGCCGATAATCGTTGCGTGTGTACGGGGCTTAAGATTTTCTAAGCCGGCCACTGTTGGGGTCCCTCTTAGAAGTGAGATGATCGACTGTGATCTTATGTTTCTATTTTTGGAAAAAATACACTTTTTTGAGTAAAAAAATAAGAAAACAGTAAAGTTAGCCTATTTTTTTCTATAATGTGAAAGATAATTTTACACCGAGTAAATAGATTCCCAACATGTCATGCTTCAAAATTGTGCACGCTCGTGAAATGGTGACAAACATTGGTACATAAAAATCTCCATAGGCGACACTTTAAAAATTTCCACAGGTTACCAGTTTAGAGTTACAGAGGGAGTCTAGGGCTAGAATTGTTGCTCTCGCTCTAACGATCGCGGCAATATCTCACATGTGTGGTTTGAACACCGTTTTCATATGTCGGGGCGACTTGCGTATGCGTTCGCTTCTGCACGCGAGATCAGAGAGACGAGCGCTTTACATTTTTCTTTTCTTTTATTATTTATTTTATTTATTTATTTATTATACCTTTTATTTTTTATTTTTATAACATACCTTGTAATAGAAATAAGCATGACAGGTCCTCTTAAGCGCCGGTTCACATAGGAGCGACGCTACTTTCAGGGGCGACCTCCGAGATCGCTGTGCGAGCAGCGCGCCGCGACCTCGGAGCGGCCGCCACGGACTTCATAACATTGAAGTCTATGGCGGTCGCCTCCTGGTCGCCCCAAAGAAGCTCCGGACCCTTTTTCTAAGTCGGAGCGACTTGTGTCGCTCCTATTAGAACGGGTCCGCAGCTTTCCTATGGGAGGCGACCTGCGGCGACCTGTGAGGCGACCAGGTCGCCTCACAGGTCGCCCTAGTGTGAACCGGGGCTTAATGTGATATGACCACATATGTGATATGTGGAAAAAAAAAACAACTTCTTTTGGGCGACAGGCATCCCGCGATTCTGTTTGCGCAATTTTACAGCAATTTAAAAAATCGCTGCAAAATCGCGCCACGATTGGGGTGCCATTGCAACTCACAGTAATCTCCCGGGCCCCCAGCGATTTGCAATGATTCGGAATCGCGATCCGGGACGCCAGTATGTGAACGGAGCCTAAAGCTGGGAGTGTCAGGCGGTGGACGGGCGCGGTTCAGTGAGGCGTGCGGGACGCGTAGACCTCTGTGCAATCACAGAGATAATAAGATTTGACGCATGGTTGGGTATTTTCTCAGGTTCACTCGCCCCTTCATTCCTCTCCAGTTTTAAAGATTTACAGAGGAATGTCAGCTTTGTGTCTCCAATGAAGGAGAAAAATAACAAGCGGAAGGGATTTGGGGGTCACTGTACATTGCTTAGCTTGCAGTCCCTAATCGGGCCCTCTGTGTTATAAACAAGGGGCCCCGTTCTGCACCCAGGGAAGATCTGTGATCAGACCTAGTATAGACTTTATAGGAACCCCAAAACTTCCCCTCTAGAGCAATTTGTTCATTTTTTACATTTTACAATTTGCATTTTTGGCTTTAAAATTATTTAACCACTTTAAGATCGGAAGGATTTGCCCCCTTCCTGACCAGGCCCTATTTTGTGATTCGGCACTGCGTTATTTTAATGGACAATTTCGCGGTCGTGCGACACTGTACCCAAACGAAACTTAGGTCCTTTTTTCCCCACAAATAGAGCTTTCTTTTGGTGGTATGTGATTTTTATTTTTTGCGTTATAAACACAAAGATAGCGACAATTTTGAAAAAAAAAAAAAAAACAATATTTTTCACATTCTGCTATATAACATTCCCAAAAAAAAAAAAAATTTAGAAATCAAAATTTAATATTTTAGGCCAATTTGTTTTCTGCTAGATATTTTTGTAAAAAAAAAATAAGCGTATTTTGATTGGTTTGCGCAAAAGTTATCGCGTCTACTAACTACGGGAAAGATTTATGTAATTTCTATTGTTTTTTTTTACTAGTAATGGTGGCGATCTGTGATTTTTTGCGGGACTGCAACATTGCAGTGGACAGATCGGACCCCTAACTGACATTTTTGACACTTTTGGGGGGACCAGTGACATCACTACAGTAATCAGTGCTAAAAATATGCACTGTCACTGTAGTAATGACACTGGCAGGGAAGGGGTTAACAGTATAGGTGATCAAGGGGTTAAATGTGAGCATAGGGGAGTAATTCTAACTGTGGGGGGGCGTGGCTTCTGAAATGACCATAGAGTTATGTGATCCTATATAGAAGGATCTTAGGGGCTCTATGATCATCCCAGAGAGAAGAACGGTCGGATGTGTTTACAACAGCTGACCGTTCCTCTCTCTCAGCGGGGAGCGATCGCTGGTGTCAGGCGGCAATCGGAGCTGCCTGCCCGCTGCATTTGCTTCCCGCGCTCGCCCCCTAGCTGCCACCAGGCGACCGACATATACCTACGTACGTTTTCCTGGGAGAGGCACCCTGCTGCAGTATATATGAGGTAAGCGGTCGGCAAGGGGTTAAAGTGATTGCAAACCTCAGACATGAAATATGAACAAAGCCAATCCCTCTATAGTGTGTACTTGTCTCACTTCAGAGCACTAAGTGTCATTTCTGTCCACAAATCACTCCTGACAAGTTTTCCTAACACCAAGAAATAAAAGGTGACAGGGGAGGGACCTCCAGCACACAGCCTGTGATTTACAGCAGGGGTGGGGAACCTTTTTTCTGCCAAGGGCCATTTGGGTATTTATAAAACCATTCGGGGGCCGTACAAAATTATCACCTTAAAAATTAGCCTGTTATATTTGGTCAAACATTTAATTAACTCACCCCTAATGTGATGGCTGCAACTGCTTCTCTTTGGTGAGGTGTGTGATGTTAGCTGGTATTGATGATGTTGCTACTCGCAACAGGTTTCCCAGGTTTGCGTCGGTCAGTCTGGAGCGCAGTCGACTTTTTTGTGGTGGTAAGTTTTGAAAAGAACTGCTGGCAGGTACTGCTGGTGGGTACTGCTGGCTCAGGCTGGTACTGCTGGCTTGTACTGTGCTGCACCTGTGAGTACTGCTGGATGGTACTGCTGGCTCAGGCTGATACTGCTGGGGGTACTGCTGTGGGTACTGCTGACTCAGGCTGGTACTGTGCTGTAGGTACTGCTGGCTGGTACTGCTGTGGGTACTGCTGGCTCAGGCTGGTACTGATGGCTGGTACTGTGCTGTGGGTACTGCTGGCTGGTACTGCTGGCTCAGGCGGGTACTGCTGTAGGTACTGCTGGCTCAGGCTGGTACTGCTGGCATGTACTGCTGGCTGGTACTGTGCTGTAGGTACTGCTGGCTGGTACTGTTGTAGGTACTGCTGACTCTGGCTGGTACTGCTGTGTGTACTGCTGGCTCTGGCTGGTACTGCTGGCTAGGAGAAGTGTAGCAGCGCCACGCTGGAGGAAGAGGTGATGTTTCCTGTATTGGTCACAGGCGGAGTGCATTTGATATCACTCCGCCTGTGACTCACTCAGACTGTAATAACGGAGCAGGAACTATATAGGAAGCATCGGCTTCATTCTGACAGATCAGCTGAGAGACACAGACTCAGCTGCATGGGGGGCCGAACCAGATGACTTTGGGGGCCGTATACGGCCCCCGAAACGTAGGTTCCCCACCCCTGATTTACAGCCTCAGCTGTGTTCCTGTGTAGAGGGGGGGTGTGTCCCTTTTTCTCCAATCAGCTCTCACTGAGCTCTGCAGTGTGTAATTTCAGCTCCCTGCCCACTGCTTTCTGAAAGCTTAGACAGGCTGTATAAATCCTTTGAGAGTCGGTTCACATATCTGTGATGACAGACATTGCATATAATTCGGAGCGCACTGCTCTGCAAATCACATGCGATGTCTGTGCAATGCGAATTCAGCCATACAGATTGTATGGCTGAATTCGCATCGCATTCGGACACAACTCACGCCGATTTACTGCAGCAGTGCGGCCCTCCTGCGCGAAACAACGTAGACTTGTGTCGGTTGCGCGTCTGCAGCTAGGGGGTGAGCGTGCGCCGCCGACGGAGCACTCCCGTCCCCAATCGGCAGTGGGGACTCCGATGCACGGGGCAGGCGGCTCCGATTGCCGTCTGACAACCTCTCCCCGCTGAGAGAGAAGAACGGTCAGCGGTTGTAAACAACTTTTGCGCAAACCAATCAAAATTCGCTTATTGCGATTTATTTTTTTTTTACTAAAAATATGTAGGCAGAAAACAAATTGGCCTAAAATGTTAAAAAATTTTGATTTTTTAATTTTTTTTTTGGGAATGTTATATATCAGAAAGTGAAAAATATTGTTTTTTTTTTTTTTTTCAGAATTGTTACCTAATTTTGGTATTTATAGCGCAAAAAATAAAAATCGCACAGGTGATCAAATTCCACCAAAAGAAAGCTCCATTTGTGGGGACAAAAGGACATCAATTTTATTTGGGTACAGCGTCGCACGACCGCACAATTGTGCATTAAAGTAACGCAGTGCCGAATCGCAAAATATGGCCTGGTCATTAAGGGGGAAAATCTTCCGGTCCAGAAGTGGTTAAACCCCTCAGAACATTCTATATTTTCTGAATGCGGAGACCTTGTAGAATAAAATGATGGCGGTTGCAATATTTTATTCCCAACCCCTCCCACTCCCAGGACAAAATCGAGTCAGGCTGAGCGCTGCTCAGACATTCCAAGGAAGTTCTGTATTCTATGAATGAAGACAAGGCTTTCTCTGATTGGCTGCAGCAGTGGGCTGATGATGCCACAAACTCAGAGGCGTAACTAGAGCCTTCAGGGCCCTGATGCAAGAAACCATGAAGGGCCCCCCAGACCCCTGGCCGGGGCCCTTACCTTCAAGCCCAGGGCTCTTCCCACTAATCCTGGGGCTCTTTACACTCGTGCATGGCCTTTTATTACAGTCCCGCAGCAGGATTCTTTCACAGGTTCTGCAGTGGGCCCCCTTCCTGCAATCTTGTGGGCCCCCTTCCTGCAATCTTGGGGCCTCCCCACAGTGGTGCAATGCCAGGGTCCGGTCGCAAGTGTGACCTTTGCGATCCTGGAAGTTCACCCACTGGTTTGCTACCGGGCCCCCTGGAGCATGGGGCCCGGTAGCGATTGCAACCCCTGCATCCCCTGTAGTTACGCCCCTGCACAAACTTCATTCCAGCCAATCAGAGAAAGCCTTGTATACATTCATGCAAGCTTTTAAATCTGACCTCCAGCCTTCCCATCAGTCTTGCACAGTTGTAGCGGCTCCTCTCCTTGACTGAAATGGCTTCCTCTGATTTCACTGCATACTGTGAGCTTCTCACAATGTGCATTAGAAGCTGCAGCAAGTTAGATAGACCCCGCCTCATTTCCTGGCTGGAGAAAGCCCAGCATCATCTTTACAGGGGTGTCCAAACTATGGACCTCCAGCTGTTCAGGAACTACAATTCCCACCATGCCTAGTTATGTCTGTGAATGGCAGAGATTTACAATGCATCATGGGAATTGTAGTTCCCGAACAGCTGGATGGCCATAGTTTGGACACTTTCCTCCTCAGCCTAACAGTCTCTGGCCCGTCCCTTTCATTCATTGGATTCCAGTTCTTTTAATTATATAGATGAATATCACATGACAATGCACAGGGGAACACCCAGTCCTCCAGACTGGCACCCACCCATCCCTTACTTATGATATTTGCATAACTCCTCCCAAGAACCCTCCCACCAGTCATGATCTCCCGCAGGGCCACTGATTGGGGGGGGGGGGGCACCAGTCCTCCTGCAGGGGGCACACAGGGGGGGGCCCAACAGCACATGGAATCTGTGCGGTCGGTGGAGGGGCAAATACAGATGGAATCCCTGTGCAGCTCTCTGCAGCAGCTGAAAGCCAGTTTCTCCCCCCTACTGCCAGCTTTCACCCGCTGCACGGAGAGACACAGACACAGGGCATCATTCCTGTAATTGCTTCTCTGACACCGATCCCCCTCCCTGTTCTGCCTGCTTCTGCCCCCCCTTCCCATGTGCCCCCCTTTCACTGTGCTGCCCCCCTCCCGCAGTGCTAAAGGCTTCCATTTCTGGTAAAAAAATAACACATTTAAAAAAAAATAATAATTAAACATAAATAAATAATTTTAAAAATTTGTAAAATAAAAGAATTGTAAAATTTTTTACATTAAAAAAAAAAAAAGTTATACATTAAAAATAAAAGTGTAATAAACAATTAAAAAAGGGCTAATTCACACAGGTTCTCTGTTATGTTTGTGTCCGCTAATAATGATTTTAGTGTATATTTAGTAAAAATTGTCTTGATAAATTTGGGGGCGCCTTGCCAGGTAGGCTGTACGAGGCCCTGTGATTTCTAACAGCAGCCCTGATCTCCAAGCATTGCATAGAGAAGCACAGAGACCTGTGCTTCTCTATGCAATGCAAGGAGGGGGCGCGGTGGTCTCTCTGCATTGAAGGGGGCATGGTGGTCTCTCTGCATTGAAGGGGGCACGCTGGTCTCTCTGCTTCGAAGGGGGCACGCTGGTCTGTCTGCATTGAAGGGGGCACGCTGGTCTCTCTGCTTCGAAGGGGGCACGCTGGTCTGTCTGCATTGAAGGGGGCACGCTGGTCTCTCTGCTTTGAAGGGGGCACGCTGGTTACTCTGCATTGAAGGGGCACGCTGGTCTGTCTGCATTGAAGGGGGCATGCTGATCACTCTGCATTGAAGGGGGCACGATGGTCACTCTGCATTGAAGGGGGCACGCTGGTCTCTCTGCTTCGAAGGGGGCACGCTGGTCTGTCTGCATTGAAGGGGGCACGCTGGTCTCTCTGCTTCGAAGGGGGCACGCTGGTCTGTCTGCATTGAAGGGGGCACGCTGGTCTGTCTGCATTGAAGGGGGCATGCTGGTCACTCTGCATTGAAGGGGGCACGATGGTCACTCTGCATTGAAGGGGGCACGATGGTCACTCTGCATTGAAGGTGGCACGATGGTCACTCTGCATTGACGGGGGCACGCTGGTCTCTCTGCTTTGAAGGGGGCACGCTGGTCACTCTGCATTGAAGTGGGCATGCTGGTCTCTCTGCATTGAAGGGGGCACGCTGGTCTCTCTGCATTGAAGGGGGCACGCTGGTCACTCTGCATTGATGGGGGCACACTGATCACTGGTTACTCTGCATTGAAGGGGGCACGATGGTCACTCTGCATTGAAGGGGGCACGATGGTCTCTCTGCATTGAAGGGGCACGCTGGTCACTCTGCATTGATGGGGGCACACTGGTCACTCTGCATTGAAGGGGGCACACTGGCCACTCTGCATTGATGGGGGGACACTATACCTTGATTACTGAAGGCCCCTTTTTTTTTGCCGCAAAGCAATGCCTATTACATTTTTCTGTTTGCGCCCCTCCCCCCCCAAAAAAATTTTTTGTGCACCAGCCGCCACTGGTGTGGGGGTGTGGGAGGGGGAGTTTTATGACATATAATGCTCATATAATGCTCCTACATCTTGGGGGGGGGGGGGGCACAGCTTGGCATGTTTGCCCTGGGCCATAGGTGACCTTATTCCTGCACTGGGTGTGACTTCCAAGGTCCTATGCTGGTTCAAAACAAATCCTGGATAAGGCGTGCGTCTATCAATTCCTTCCAGAAACAAAGCAGCAGCAATGCAAATATTCTTCATGGCAAGTTTCATCCTCATTCTGCCAACATCATTTTTTATTTTAGCTGCAACTTTACACCTTCGCATTTGAGAGGGGATGAATATGACATAATGTGAGAGAGGTGTGCCACCTAGAGGCCAACATAAGACATGACCATACAAAATAACATTCTATCCAATCAGTTTGCCTACGAGCCACCAGAAAACTCTGAGATTTCTGCGTATTTTGCACAAGAGCGTAACTACAGGGGTTGCAATTGCAACCGGACCCCATGTCCCAGGGGGCCTGTGCGGCTCCCCTGTACACCTGGATAGGAGGGGTGGCTGGGGCAGCATGTAGAGAAATCACTGTCCTCCTTTTTCCTCCTGTAGCTGCAGGAGGAAAATGGAGGAGATTGGTTCCTCTGTATGCTGCCCCCGCCACTCCTCCTATCCAGTTCACTTGTGTTCTGCTGTCTCTGGGCCCCTGTGTGCTCCCTTGCCCCCCCCCCCCACTGTGCTCCCTTCCCTCTCCTGCCGGCTGCTGCAGGGGATGTGTCACAATAGAGAATCAGGAAGGGGTCGGTAAATAAGTAATTTACCAGCTCCTTCCTTTTCTGAATGGACAGAGTCATAGTCAGTGACATTGTAAAAAAATAAAATAAAATGATAAAAAATAATACAATTAAAAAAACACTTTAAGACCGGGAAGATTTTCCCCCCTAATGACCAGGCCATATTTTACGATTCAGCACTGCGTTAATTTAACAGACAATTGCACGGTCATGCGCCGCTGTACCCAAATAAAATTGATGACTTTTTTTCCCACAAATAGAGCTTTCTTTTGGTGGTATTTGATCGCGATTTTTGCGATTGCGATTTTTATTTTTTGCGCTATAAACAAAAAAAGAGCAACAATTTTGAAAAAGAAAAACAATATTTTTCACATTCTGCTATATGACATTCTCAAAAAAAAAAAAGAAATTTTAAAAACAAAAGTTTTTTAACATTTTAGGCCAATTTGTTTTCTGCTACATATTTTTGGTAAAAGAAAATCGCAATAAGCGTATTTTGATTGGTTTGCGCAAAAGTTATTGCATGTACTAACTACGGGAAAGATTTATGTCATTTTTATTGTTTTTTTTTTTATTTTACTAGTAATGGCGGCAATCATCGATTTTTTGAGGGACTGCGACATTGCGGCAGACAGATCGGACCCCTAACTGACATTTTAGACACTTTTGGGGGGACCAGTGACATTACTACAGTAATCAGTGCTAAAAATATGCACTGTTACTGTAATAATGACACTGGCAAGGAAGGGGTTAACACTGGGGGTGATCAAGGGGTTAAATGTGAGCCTAGGGGGAGTGATTCTCGCCGCCATTACTAGTCAAAAAAATAATAATTTATTTTTTTAAATATCCCATAGGTTGTATTAGAAATAAAAGGTGCTGGTGTAGATCATATATAAAAAAGGTATCTATGTCCTATCAGAATATGAAAACATGTATTTTGGAGGCATCTTATGGACTTTCATGGTACCATACACAAACTTAGCAAAATCTTTCAATAAAATTCAGTTTTATTCAAAACATATTAAAACAAACATATTTGCTTAACCACTTGCCGACTGCTCACAGTATATTTACGTCGGCAGTCAGCCCCTCACAGGCAAAGTGATGTAGATCTACGTCGCTAGCCTGTGAGGGTCTAGGGAGCGAGCGCGTGCCACCCGGAGGTGCGCTCCCGCGCGGTCACGCACCCCCCCGCGCGTGTGACCGGCAGACCCGATGTCCGCCGGTCACTCGGCGATCGTTGGTGCAGAGGGAGAAAGGCAGGCGGCTGATGTAAACAAAGCCGTCTGTCATTCTCCCCTGTGTAGGAATAGTGATCATACGGTTCTACTATGTAGGACCGTTGATCACTGTTCCTACACCTCAAGCCATAGCCAATCACAGTTAGAAGCACGCCCCTAGGGACACACATAACCCCTCCCTCTCAAAAAAAGTTAACCCCTTCACTGCCAGTGTAATTTTACAGTAACAGTGCATATGTATAGCACTGATTACTGTAGAAATGTCACTGGTAACCCCAAAAGTGTCAAAAATGTCAGTCAAGGGTCCGATCTGTCCGCCGCAATGTCGCAGTACCGACAAAAAAAAAATTGCAGATCGCCGCCATTACGCGTTAAAAAAAAAAAAAACAACAAAAATGACAAAAATCTTTCCCTTAGTTAGTAACCGTGATAACTTTTGCGCAACCCAATCAAAATACGCTTTTTGCGATTTTTTTTTACCAAACATATGTAGCAGAAAACAAATTGGCCGAAAATGTTAAAAAATTTAGATTTTTACATTTTTTTGGGGGAATTTCATATAAAAAAATGTGAAAAATATTGTTATTTTTGCAAAATGTACCCTCTTTTTTTGTTTATAGCGCATGATCAAAAAATCGCACAGGTGATCAAATACCACCAAAAGAAAGCTCTGTTTGTGGGGAAAAAAGGACGTCAAGGTACAGCGTCGCACGACCGCGCAATTGTCCGTTAAAGTCACGCAGTGCCGAATCGCAAAATAGGCCCTGGTCAGGAAGGGGGTAAAATCTTCCGGGGCTTAAGTGGTTAAAAAAACATGTACACAGAAAACTGTGTCTTCCACGCTCTACAAAAAACACAAATCACAGATGGAATATTGTAACCACTATTAGTGATAGCAGGATATTGGACGCTCATAGTTTGTAGACTCCCAAAAAAGTGTCAGGTGTCTGATTTGTCTGCCGCAATGTCGCCATCCCACTAAAAATCGCAGCCATTACTAGTAAAAAAAACAAAAGAAAAATGGCATAAAAAATATCCCCTAGTTTGTAGACGAGATAACTTTTGCGCAAACCAATCAATATACACTTATTGGGATTTTTTTTTACCCAAAACTTGTAGCAGAATAAATATTGAACTAAATTGATGAAGAAATTTGATTTTTTTTGTTTTCCATTTTTTTTACTGGCTATGTTTTATAGCAGAATGTAAAAGATTTTTATTTTTTTTTCAAAGTTGTCGCTCTTTTTTTGTTTATAGCACAGAACAAAAAACACAGAGGTGGTCAAATACCCCCAAAAGAAAGCTCTATTTGTGGCAAAAAAAGACATATATTTTTCTTTTGGGTACAGCATCGCATGACCGCGCAATTGTCAGTTAAAGTAGTGCAGTGCCGTTGTTATGTAAGAATACCGCTATCTTACCATTCTGCAACCAGAAGTGACGTACAGACTAGAACAACTTACTGCGCATGCGCCATGCGTTCCAACATGGCCGCTTTGCATTCCAATAGGCAGAGTTGTATAAAGTACTCGAAACCCATACTTGAGTAAAAGCACAAGTGCTCGATCAAAAAGTGACTTGAGTAGAAGTGGAAGTGCTCGATCAAAAAGTGACTTGAGTAGAAGTACTAAAGTATTCAACATTTTTTGTACTTAAGTATTGCAAGTAGTTTTTTTTTAAATTTTGCTACTCAAGTATTGAAAGTAAAAGTATGAGTACTGTGTTATGTAGTTATTAGAGAAAGAAGTCAAAAGTTTGAACATCATATTGTTTTTTATTATTTCAAATGCAGCTTTTATTTATACATACAGTAGCTTTTATTTTCGTATGCGCTGATAATACACATGTTTTGAACTTCATGAAACCTGCCATCTACTGTTCTGGCAGTGGTAAATTTTATAATTGTAACGAGTAACTATGCAGCACAAAAAAAAAATATCGGAGTAGAAGTATTGAAATCATTGAAAAAATGTAGTGAAGTAAAAGTGGAAGTAGGAGAAAAAAATTCTACTCTAGGAAAGTACAGATACCGCCTTTCCATACTTAAGTACAGTAGTGAAGTAGTTCTACTTAGTTACTATACATCTCTGCCAATAGGTTTCCTAATGTGACAGAACACAAAGCAGAGGCGGACATCTTCTTACACCCAAGCAAGTCTTGAATTTTGCATTTCTTTTCGCAGTAAAAGGGTTCTTCTCCCTCCCCCTGCAGTCTTCTGGGACACTGACAGGTCCCAGAAGACTGCATCCAGGATGCGCCGCAGGACTCGCGCATGCGCAGTGGGCACAACCTGTCCCAGCTGGGTGTCCATAATGAAGATGCCTGGCGCCACCGAGGGAGGACGGAGGATAAAGACAGTTGGGGGTGAGCTCAGCACTGGTCATAGGGTTGCCACCTTATCCCTTTAATCCAGGAGACATAATAATTACACAGACTCTGAGGCTGATATAATGCAAATAAGGCCCCTTTCACACAGGCGGACCGTTCAGATCCGCCTGTCCATTTTTTTGGCGGATCTGAACGGTCCCCCCATGCATCCCTATGGGGCATCAGATGTCAACGATCCGTCAAATCTGGATGGATGGAAACCCTATTTTCCATCCGCCCAGCGGATCCCATCCGATTCCCCCATAGAGATGTATTGGGACCTGACAGCTGTGTCTCCTAGGGCCCCTTTCACACATACGGTTCATTCAGTTCATCAGTTCAGTTACGTCAAAATGTATCAGTTTTTCATCCATTTTCATCTGTTTTCATCCGTTTTTCATCTGTTTTTCATCCGTTTTTCATCCATTTTTTTTTACATCCACTACCAATGCAAAAACGGATGAAAAACGGACCATTTGTCCGTTTCGTCCGTTTTTTTGCCGGATGAAAAATAGGGCATTCATCGGTTCCAAAAACGGACATTGGCGGAAGCGGATGAAAACGGATGTTAACAGATGATCATCCGTTGTCATCCATTTTTACATAGAGATGCATTGATGTCCTGATAAATGGACCGTATGTGTAAAGGGGGCCTAAAGGCCCGTACACACAATACGAAAATTGGAAGGAAAATTTCATCCGACGAACGATCTGCCGATTTTCGGATTGTTAGTATGGTGCTTTCAACAGCCGATTACGAATTTTCGGAGTACAAAAACTGGATGTGCAGGCTATAAAATTTTAAAAAACCTCAACACAACGTCCGATTTTCGTTTAATTAGTACAGTTTTTGTCTGAAAAAAGTCATAAGAGCAAGACTAGGCATGCTAAGAAACAAAAGAACAAATACAAAATAATCCAACACATGACATCACTTCTGAAGTAGAATTCTGTCGTACGGGAAAATTCGTATGAAAATAACCTCTTCACTTTCTATATGAGACCAGCATGCAACAAAAAACGGACGACAGATCGTTCGATCTGATCGTGTGTACGAGGCTTTAAGAAATGATATTTTCTGATATTTGTTCTTTACATTTTTTTTTAAAGTGTTTTTTGCTAGAAAATGACTTAGAACCCCCAAACATTATATATAATGTTTGGGGGTTCTAAGTCATATAATGTATTATATTTATATATATATTTTAGCAGAGACCCTAGAGAAAAAAATCGAGATTGTTGCAATACTTTATGTCACACCATACTTGCACATCAGTCTTACAAACGCAATTTTTTTTTAAAGAAATGCCGTTTTTTTAATAAAACATGAGAAAACAGTAAAGCTAGCCCACTTTTGCTGAGTAAATTGATACCTAATGTCATGCTTTAAAATTACGCATGCTGGTGGAATGGCGACACATTTCAGTACTTAAAAATCTTCATAGACAACACTTAAAATTGTTTTTAAAGGCTACTTGTTTAAAGTTACAGAGAAGGTCTGGGGCTAGAGATATTTCTCTCGCTCCAGCGATCGCGGCGATATCTTACATGTGTGGTTTAAACACCGTTTACATATGTGGGCGCGTTGACTTTCAAATAGAGGACTATTTGCCCCTTATGTGATATCAATAAAGTTTTAGTGAAAGTAAAAAAAAGTTACACCCCAGCACAGATTATTCATGAGAGCTGTGCGAATGCTTTGACATTCGCACAGTACATTTTTTAAATACTTGCCGACCAGCCGCCGTGTATATACTGTGGCAAAGTGGCGCTATTGAGTGAATTGATGTATCTGTACGTCCTTCTGTTCAATAGCCACTAGATGGCCCCATCGCGCTGCCGAAAGCACGTTCGTGCCGTGATTGGCTAGCGGGGATGTCAATCAATAGGTCCGGTGTACACGATGTCCGACGACCATCCGCGATCATCACCAGGAGAGGCAGAACGGCGGTCTGCAAGGGGACAAGATGGAGATCTTGTGTTCCTGCTAAGCAGGAGCCCAGATCTCTGTCTTCCCCCACTCAGTGCAACTCCCCCCACAGTTAGTAAGCACCCCTTAGGGACACACTTAACCCTTTGATCACTCCTGATGTTAACCCCTTCTCTGCCAGTGTCATTAGTACAGTTACATATAGAAAAAGATATTCTCAGCGAGTGCTTAGATAAACGAAGTAGTGTAACTACTAAGGAGAACCCATTACCAAGAGACAGATGTAAGTGAAAGAGGGTATGACAATAGTATACCACTCGGGATTATTGGTGCCAAAAGCAGGGCTTTTATTCTCAGAGAGTAGGTGCAGGAACTCCCCCCTTCTGAGTCACCCCTTGTCTCCGCCCCCTACCCACCCCAAGCACGTCCCTTGGTCCCACCCCCTACCCACCTCCCAGTGCTGTCCCTTTTAGAAAACACAGAACCAAGTATCATTCTGTGGTGCTATGTCATTTGTTACAACATTGCCCCCCCCCACAACAAAAAAACACCTTAGCAACAATAGATCCACCCCAGCGACAATAGACCTCCAGCAGCAACATTAGATTCTCCAGGAGCCAGCAACAATAGACTCTCTCAACAGTAAATCCCTCCTAGCAACAACTGACTCCCCAGAAATATAAGATCCTTCCCAGCAACCAGGGCTTTTTGTCAGCAGGAACGCGGGGGAACGCAGTTCCGGCACCTCCAGCAATGAATGTATGCAGTGGCAAGGGGGATAGTGGGGTGTGCTGAAGGGTCCAATGATGTCAGCTGCTAGGGGATCTATTTCTGCTGGGGAGGGGGGGGGGGGTAGTATGTTGCTAGTGGGTCAATTGTTGCTGGGAGGGACTCACTGTTAAGGGAGGGGTCTATTGTTGCTGGTGGGGTCTATTGTTCCCAAGGTGGATCTGTTTTTGTGATAGGGGGGGGGGTGTTATGTTGCTAGTGGGTCAATGGTTGCTGGTAAGGATCTACGGTTAAGGAAGGGGTCTATTGTTCCTGGGGTGGATCTGTTGTTGCGAGGCAGTATTTTGTTGCAAGTGGTCTATTGTTGATGGGGGATGGGGGGGATCTGTTATTGTTGGGGTTGTCTATTATTGTGGGGGGTCTATTTTTGCTTTGGGGGGGGCTATTGTTGCTGGCTGCATGGATTCCATTTTACTGCTTTTCTAATAATAATTACCAAATTCCATTCCGATTACTTAGCACCACAAAATGATACCTGGTTTTGTTTTCTCTAAAAGAGGTGGTACTGGGAGGTGGGAAGAGGGTGGAAACAAGGTACGGTGCTTGGAGATGGGTAGGGGGCGAAGACAAGGGGTAACTTGGAAGAGGGGAGTTCCTGCACCTATTCTCTGAGAAAAAAAGCCCTGCCAGCAACAATAGATCTTCCACCAGCAACAATAGACCCTCATGCAAAAATAGATCCCCGCTAGCGACAATAGTTCCCCCAGCAGCCATCATCAATAGACCCTCCAGCACCCCTTGCACTTACATACATTCAATGTTGGAGGTGCCGGAACTGCGTTTCTCCACGTTCCCCCTGAAAAAAAGCCCTGGCCAAAAGTATAATGAAAAATGTGTAGGTAGTACAGATATTAACCACTTGCCGACTGCCGCACGACTATTTACGTCGGCAGTCAGCCCCTCACAGGCAAAGCGACGTAGCCTGTAAGGGTTTTGGGAGCGAGCGTGCGCCGCCGGATGCGCGATCCCGCTCGATCACGGACCCCCCCGCGCGTGTGCCCGGCGGACCCGATGTCCGCCGGGCACTCGCGATCGTCTGTGACAGTGGGAGAAAGGCAGGCGGCTAATGTAAACAAAGCCGCCTGTCATTCTCCCCTGTGTTAGAATAGTGATCATACGGTTCTACTATGTAGGACTGTTGATCACTGTTCTTACACATCAAGCCACAGCCAATCACAGTTAGAAACACGCCCCTAGGACACACTTAACCCCTCCCTCTCCAATACAGTTAACTCCTTCACTGCCAGTGTCATTTTTACAGTAACAGTGCATATGTATAGCACTGATTACTGTAGTAATGTCACTGGTAACCCCAAAAGTGTCAAAGATGTCAGTCAAGGGTCCAATCTGTCCGCCCCAATGTCGCAATCCCGCAAAAAAATCGCAGATCGTTGCCATTACGCGTTAAAAAAAAAAACAACAAAAATGACAAAAATCTTTCCCTTAGTTAATAAACGCAATAACTTCTGCGCAAACCAATCAAAATACGCTTTTTGCGATTTATTTTACCAAACATATGGTAAAAAAAAATTTGGCCTGAAATGTTAAAAAAATTAGATTTTTTTCATTTTTTTGGGGGAATTTCATATAATAAAATGTGAAAAATATTGTTATTTTTTCAAAATTTACGCTCTTTTTTTGTTTATAGCGCATGATCAAAAAATCGCACAGGTGATCAAATACCACCAAAAGAAAGCTCTGTTTGTGGGAAAAAAAGGACGTCAAATTCGTTTAGGTACAGCGTCGCACGACCGCGCAATTTTCCGTTAAAGTCATGCAGTGCCGAATCGCAAAATAGGCCCTGGTCAGGAAGGGGGTAAAATCTTCTAGGGCTTAAGTGGTTAACCAAAGATAACGCCAAAGAAAACCATGAAGTGATACAGTCATAAATCCAAAGAGAATATAATATATCACTAGAAATAAAAGAGCCATGAGTAAAAACAGATAGGGGGTGAAATGAGAAGGAAATAGAGTTGCCTTGAAGGATGGTGAATTGTACCCCGTTGTTCTCACAGTCAGCTCCCAACGTCACGCCAACGCCCCCCGAGGAGGTAGAAAGCCGCATCATGGGAGACCGCGGCGCCCAAGCCTCCCTGTATATGAGCGCAGATGGATGTACACGTGTTAACGTGATGGCGCCAATTGGTGACGCCACACGTGCGACACGGATATGCGTGACGCTGGTGCAGAGCGGGAAAGATCCGCCCCAATCCCCGCATACCACAACGGGGAGGGGAGAGGGGAAGGTCCCCTTTTTAAATAATGCAGTGCCTTATCGTGAAGGGGGGTAAAACTTCCGGAGCTGAAATGGTTAAATACCACCAAAAGGACGCTCTTTTTGTAGGAAAAAAAGGACATCAATTTTATTTGGGTACAGCGTCGCACGACCGCGCAATTGTCAGTTTAACCACTTGCCGACCGCCTCCTGTATATTTACTGCAGCACTCAGCCACTTACAGGCAAAGCGACGTCGCTCGCCCACGAGCCTGTAGGGGGCGAGCGTGCGCCGCCGGCAGCCCCTTCCTGCCCCTGCTCATTCCCTGCTGAGCCAGCGCGTGTGACCGGACCCGCCGGCCACTCACAATCTCCCACAGGAGAGGGAGAAAGACAGACGGCTGATGTAAACACAGCCGTCTGTCATTCTCACTAAAGTGATCACAGAGGCTATGTGATCCTGCTATGTAGGATCGCATGTCTCTGTGATTACATCACAAGCCACGCCCCCCCCACAGTTAGAATCACACCCCTAGAGACATACTTAACCCCTTGATCACCAGTAAAGTTAACCCCTTCCCTGCCAGTGTCATTATTACAGTAACAGTGCATATTTTTAGCACTGATTACTGTAGTAATGTCACTGGTACCCCCAAAAGTGTCAAAAATGTCAGTTAGGGGTCTGATCTGTCCGCCGCAATGTCGCAGTCCTGCAAAAAAAAAATCGCATATCACCGCCATTACTAGTTAAAAAAAAAAAACAATAAAAATGACAGAAATCTTTCTCATAGTTAGTAAACGCAATACCTTTTGCGCAAACCAATCAAAATACATTTAATCGCGATTTTTTTCTTTGAGAATTTCATATAGCAGAATGTGAAAAATATTGGGTTTTTTTTCAGAATTGTTGCTCTTTTTTTGTTTATAACGCAAAAAATAAAAATCGCACAGGTGATCAAATACCACCAAAAGAAAGCTCTATTTGTGGGGGAAAAAAACATCAATTTTATTTAGGTAAAGCGTTGCACGACCGCGCAATTTTCTGTTAAAGTCACGCAGTGCCGAATTGCAAAATAGGGCCTGGTCATTGAGCAGCCAAATCTTCCGGGGCTAAAGTGGTTACATAGTTACATAGTAGGTGAGGTTGAATAAAGACAATAGTCCATCCAGTTCAACCTGTGTAGGTGTGTGTGGCTGTAATCATCTCACATAGCCCTGAATGTCCTGATCCTTGAGATGTACGTCTAAGAGTCTTTTGAAAGCCACCATACTTCCCGTGAGAAATCCCCTCTTGTGGTAGAGAATTCCACAATCTTGTAGCCCTAACTGTAAAGAGGTTAAAGCGCTTCTCCTCTAATCGCATTGTATGCCCTCGAGTCCTCATGCAATCCCTTCGACTGAACAGCTTTTTTTTCTAAGCTGAGATCCCCATTGAGATATTTAAAAATTGCTATCATGTCCCCCCTCAGGCGTCTCTTCTCCAGGGAGAATAAATCAAGCGATTGCAGACGCTCTTCATAATTTAGGTCCTCCAATCCAATGGTTAAATAATGCAGTGCCATATCGTGAAGGGGAGTAAACCTCCTGGACCTGAAGTGGTTATGTCAGGCTTATTGGGTTAAATAAAAGAAGAAAAAGGGAAATATTTAAAAGCCATGTAGACTATAGAGATTTTGAACAGCACAGCTTCCATTTTGTTAGGAGTTCATGGAAAGTTCATGTTCTTTTACAAAATGCCTTACAGAGAATCTTGAAATTTTCAACAGATATCTTTGTATTTCTTTTAAATCGTGAATAAGTGGAAAACTGAAGTTCTTTTAGATAAGACTCAGTCAGCCTGACGCCATACCAGATGTTAAAGGGGGTGATGTCTTCTTGGTTGTCTGTATTTAACAATGGACAATAGTTCAGTTCATCAGACATTTAAACGATATACAGTAAGTTTTAAAGATACATTATATCGTGTGTAAGAAAATATGAGTAATAATTATACGTATATGTATACATATATAATTAGGAATGTTATATCACATTTTGGTTTTATATTCTTGCACATAATAATCTTACTTAGAGTAAAACTAATTAATTAATTTTAAGGTATATAAAGGAGTGTTTATAAAAGTTTGTGTTTAACCACTTAAGCCCCGGAGGATTTGGCTGCTAAACGACCAGAGGGCATTTTGCGATTCGGCACTGCGTGACTTTAACGGACAATTGCGCGGTCGTGCGACGCTGTACCGAAACGAATTTGGCGTCCTTTTTTTCCCACAAACAGAGCTTTCTTTTGGTGGTATTTGATCACCTGTGCGATTTTTTGATCACGCGCTATAAACAAAAAAAGAGCGTAAATTTTGCAAAAATAGCAATATTTTTCCCTTTTTTTTATATGAAATTCCCCCAAAAAAAAATGTAAAAATCAAAATTTTTTTATATTTTCGGCCAATTTGTTTTATGCTACCTATGTTTGGTAAAAAAAATCGCAAAAAGCGTATTTTGATTGGTTTGCGCAAAAGTTATTGCGTTTACTAACAAAGGGAAAGATTTTTGTCATTTTTGTTGTTTTTTTTTTTAACGCGTAATGGCGGCGATCTGCGATTTTTTTTGCGGTACTGCGACATTGCGGCGGACAGATCGGACCCTTGACTGACATTTTTGACACTTTTGGGGTTACCAGTGACATTTCTACAGTAATCAGTGCTATACATATGCACTGTTACTGTAAAAATGCACTGGTAGTGAAGGGGTTAACTTTATTTGAGAGGGAGGGGCTGTGTGTGTCCCTAGGGGCGTGATTCTAACTGTGATTGGCTGTGGCTTCAACTGTATGCAGAGTGATCAATGGATCTACATAGTAGATCCATGTGATCAGCTCTCATACAGAGAGGAGAATGACAGGCAGCTTGTTTACACAAGCTGCCTGACTATTTCCCTCCCCCCCGCCGTCCACTCTGCGATCGGGTCCGCCGGTCACGCGCGCGGGGGGGTCCGTGACCACGCGGGAGCGGGAGCGCGCCTCCGGCGGCGCGCGCTCGCTCCCTAAACCCTCACAGGCGAGCGACGTAGACCTACGTCACTTTGCCTGTGAGGGGCTGACCGCCCACGTAGATAGTCGTGCGGCGGTCGGCAAGTGGTTAAGTGTTTATGATCGACATAAATACTATATTCTAGACGCAATGTCTGACAGCATATGACATGGTCAAATAATTTAAGGCTTTTCACTAGCCAAGAGGTCGGGATAGGTCATCATGTAATAATAGTATTATTGTTTCTATATATTGAATTTAAAGAATAATACAATACTGCCCCCTTTGGAGATACTACTAAATGCAGTCTTGGGGTAACTCAGTATTTTCCAATATAAATATATACAGTAAAACCTTAGTTTGAGAGTAACTTGGTTTGAGAGCGCTTTGCAAGACAAGCTAATTTTTTAAAAACATTTTGACTTGATATACAAGCGATGTCTTGATATACAAGTAGCGTCATGTCACAACTGGGTATAAAAGAGAAGAGAGGCGCCTCTAAGTGTAGCAATATTGTTACATTTAATGAAAGTTCAATATTTAGCAGCTCACATGGTTGATGATTAAAACAGGCACATCTAAGTATGCAGGCATCCGGGGTAAAGCTTTCCACATAGACCATCCTCCGCACTGTAATATTCATCACACCCTTCCACGCTGCGCTCCAAAGTCTCGCTTTCAGATCACTCTACTGCAGGGTAGTCTTTCCAATCACAATTGCAGACTGACATCGGTGAGAGCCAGTGGTTCAGAAGAAGGTTTATGTGGACAGCTTTACCCCGGATGCCTGCATACTTAGATGTGCCTCTTTAATCATCAACCATGTGAGTTGCTAAATGTTGTACCTTCATTAAATGTCCCCATACTGCTACACTTAGAGGCGCCTCTCTTCTCTTTTATACTCTGTAGCTCTTGCTGGATTTTGCTTCTAATCCCCTTGTGGAGGCTGCCATTTGTGGATGGACATTTTATGATGACACAACCTATCACATTGCTATAATCTTTGTATATAGACTATAAACTGAAAGACTTATGAATAAATAGTTGTGGAACGGATCACTTGAGTTTCCATTATTTCTTATGGGAAAATTTGCTTTGATATAAGAGTGCTTTGGATTACAAGCATGTTTCCGGAACGAATTATGCTCGCAATCCAAGGTTTTACTGTATATTGTATTAAAAATTCTTATTTAAATGGCTTTACCAGATCCAATCCCTGCCAAGATATGTGATGGAGATATTAGTTGGACACGTGCGTATTTTATGAGAGGATGGACAGGTTTTTATGTTGTTTTGTAAATATTCTTAAATATAAAGAAATCATCATTTAATTTTAATATCCAAAATACTGGATAATTAAAGAGGCGTGACTATGACCTCAACAGTTAATGGGTAGAATATCCCAACCAATGGGGATAATGTTCCTCCTTCTGGGTTTAACTTATGGTAATTTTAATGGTCCTTTGTTCAATACACTATAAAAAGGAGAACCCAGATGTGAGACAACATACATTACACCTACAACACACACGCTACTCACATCCATCTATATACTGTACTGATCTATACATACTCCATCTTGCTCCATCATTTATCTGAAACTTTGAGGGACGCCAAACGAAACTCCTCCCTAACTGGTCACCATTTTAAGAAGGCATCCATCTTAAGGACTCTGGTAACGACCATTTGAAGCTAGCAGCCATCTTAAGTGTGGTAAATATACCTTGCTGTTTATTTGATTACCGTATTATTTACAATTGTTTATTTCCTTCCTTATATGTTTTATATTGCATATTTAAGGGTAATAAGATTACAATCCCAGCCGTATAAACCATAGTAGATTTTTCTCTAAAAAGCTGATTTTTGTTTTTATACATTTTTATTAATATCAGATTTAGCGCATTATTAGCGTATTAGTCTCCCGTTTTGCATAGCCTATTCTCACTTTATCTGCAGCGAAGTGACTGTTAGCTGCGCAATTCGCAGACAATTGTGGTCTGTTTATATAGAATACTTACCTATGGTTTATGCTATACCTGAGAAAAGGTAATCTTGTTTTATTTTTACTTTCATCATTGAGCTACATATCACATTGCTTTTATTGTTTTAAGTTTGTATTTTATGTAAAGTTATCTTTTTGTGTCATCTCAAGTTTAATCACTTATTGTGAATACATGTCTTGTGAATAAATATTTTTATATATTCCATACTGTAGACTGTTTTCACTAAGATTGGTATATGCTGTTAAAAAGAAATTAATCGATTAAAAAGAACTTGTTACATATTGATTTGTGGAAATAAGTTGAGATTCTCCTACCTCACAGATCTTTGCTTATTTACATAAATAGACACTGTTATATTCAGAGCAGTATAAATATTCTGACAGTTAAATACCGCCAAAAGGAAGCTCTATTTATAGGAAAAAAAGGACATTAATTTTATTTGGGTACAGCGTCGCACGACTGCGCAATTGTCAGTTTAAATAATGCAATGCTGTATCGTGAAGGGGGGTAAACCTGCTGGAGTTGAAGTGGTTAAATACCGCCAAAAGGAAGCTCTATTTGTGTAAAAAAAATGATAAAAATTTCATTTGGGTACAGCATTGCATGACTGAGTAATTGTCATTCAAAGCCTGACAGCTCTAAAAGCTGAAAATTTGAGTAAGAAGAGGGTGAGAGTGCCCAGTATAGAGATGGTTCATTTTTTTACTTTCTTTAAAACATTGCTCACAGACTTCCTATTTTACACATTCAGTGGCCCCTTGTCACTATTTATATTCGTATTTAAAGGCTGTGACGGAGTTTATAAGCCTTACTCCTGTGGTGGAGACCTATGGCGGCCATTTTGTTGGTGGATGAGCCGCGTCGCTTTTTACACTTCCTGGTTATCAAGCCTACAGCCACGCCCACATTCTAGAACTCGTTCAAGGATTGCTGGGCTTCGATCTACCGCGTGATCATAGAGACCCAATCCGCTCACAACTCCGCCTTGAGCCCGGCAGATGATCGCCGCCAGCCAATGAGCAGCCAGGTATTGTCAGAGATGTCATGTGACTCCCGGGTAGCCAATGCGTGGCGGTGTGTGGGGAAGGTTGGATTGGTCGGCGCGGCGCTCCGTACACAGAGGTGGAGGAAGGGAATAGGAAGCGGCTAGAGGGGCCGCCGGGGAGCATGGAGCCGCTGTGCGTCTGACCGGAGCGGTATGTGTCTGTCCTTCCCCTACCAATACACCCCACATACCTACCGCCGGGTCCAGACACAGGGCTCAGACCCACCTCAGGAGAGACACTCTGCGGGGAGGGGTGACAGGAGAGACGTTCTGCAAGGGTGGCAGATGGGGGAGATGTTCTGCAGAAGGGGAGGCAAGATAAATGTTCTGCATGGATGGGAGAGATGCTCTGCAGAAATGGGAGCGAGGTGACAGCAAAGATGTTCTGCAAATATGGGGGGAGGGGGCTGACTGGATAGAAGAGGGTGTTATGGAAGAGATAGTCTGCAGAAGGGGAGGGTATTATGGAAAATATAGTCTGCAGATATGGAAGGGAGGGGGGCTGACTGGATAGTGGAGGGTGTTATGGAAGAGATAGTCTGCAGATATGGAAGGGAGGGGGGCAGAATAGATAGAGGAGGTTGTTTTGGAAGAGATGGTCTGCAGATATGAAACAGGAGCTGACTGGAGAGGGTGTTATGGAAGAGATAGCCTGCAGATATGGGAGGCGGGGGGTGTTATGGAAGAGATAGCCTGCAGATATGGGAGGCGGGGGGTGTTATGGAAGAGATAGCCTGCAGATATGGGAGGGTATTATGGAAAAGATAGTCTGCAGGTATGAGTGACTGTCTGGATAGGGGAGGGTATTATGGAAGAGATAGTCTGCACTCTGCAGCTATTGGAGGGGGGGGGGAGGGACTGACTGGATAGAGGATGTTATGGAAGAGATAGTCTGCAGATATGGGAGGGAGGGGGGCTGACTGGATAGAGGGGGGTGTTATGGAAGAGATGGTCTGCAGATATGGGAGGGGGATCTGACTGGATAGAGGAGGGTGTTATGGAAGAGATGTTCTGCAGAGAAATGTGACAGATGTTCTGCAAAAGGAGGGGGACAAGAGAGATATTCTGCAGAGATGGGGGAAGATGATGATCTGCAGAGGGGTGAACAAGAGAAATATTCTGCAAGGGTGGTAGATGGGTGAGATGTTCTGCAGAAAAAGAGATGGGTGACAGTAAAGATGTTCTGCAGATTAGGTTGTGACTAGAGAGATGTTCTGTAGAGGTGGTGGGGGAGGGGGTGACAGTAGAGATGTTCTGAGGAAGGGGCGGGGGGGGGGGGGTGGTATTGAAGGGATGTTCTGCAAGGGTGGCAGATAGGAAAGATGTTCTGCAGAGATAGGAAAGATGTTCTGCTGGAACCATGAAGGGAGTGACGGGAGATGTTCTGCAGAGAAATGTGATCAGTGAAGGAGGAGAAATATTCTGCATGGATGGGAGAAGTGCTCTGCAGAAATGGGAGAGAGGTGACGACAAAGATGTTCTGCAGATTTGGAGGTTACGAAGAGATGTTCTGCAAGTGTTTCAGATGGGAGAGGGTTGGCAGGAGAGATGTTCTGCAGAGAGGAGTGACTGGAAGATGTTCTGCAGATGGTGAACAAGAGAGAATGTTCTGCATGGATGGGGGAGAACTGATAACAAAGATGTTCTGCAGATATGGGGGGAGAGGGTGGGTGTCAGGAGGGATGTTCTGCAGAGGGGGGGGGGGGTATGAAGAAATGTTCTGTTTCAGATAGGAGAGATGCTCTGCAGAGATGGGAGTGGGTCAGCTGGAGAGATGTCCTGCAGAGTGGTAGGACAGAGAAGATGTTCTGCAGAGAGGGGACAAAAGAGATGTTCTGCAGGGGTGGCAGAGGGGAGACAGAAAAGATGTTCTGCGGAGAGGGGGAATAAAGGGGTTTTCCATAGGGGCGGAGGAGGGGATGAGAAGTCACAATGCCCCCCCCCTTAAATGTATGGTGGGGGGTGTTGGCGTATTTATTCTAATAAAGGCAGCATTGTGACCTCTACAGACTGAAAATACCTTATACATTGTAATAGAGGAGCCATAATGACCCCTCTACAGACTGGCACTACCTTATACATTGTAATAAGGGAGCCATAAGGACCCCTTTACAGACTGGCACTACCTTATACATTGTAATAGGGGAGCCATAAGGACCCCTTTACAGACTGACACTACCTTATACATTGTAATAGGGGAGCCATAAGGACCCCTTTACAGACTGGCACTACCTTATACATTGTAATAGGGGAGCCATAAGGACCCCTTTACAGACTGGCACTACCTTATACATTGTAATAAGGGAGCCATAAGGACCCCTTTACAGACTGGCACTACCTTATACATTGTAATAAGGGAGCCATAAGGACCCCTTTACAGACTGACACTACCTTATACATTGTAATAAGGGAGCCATAAGGACCCCTTTACAGACTGGCACTACCTTATACATTGTAATAGGGGAGCCATAAGGACCCCTTTACAGACTGACACTACCTTATACATTGTAATAGGGGAGCCATAAGGACCCCTTTACAGACTGGCACTACCTTATACATTGTAATAGGGGAGCCATAAGGACCCCTTTACAGACTGACACTACCTTATACATTGTAATAGGGGAGCCATAAGGACCCCTTTACAGACTGACACTACCTTATACATTGTAATAGGGGAGCCATAAGGACCCCTTTACAGACTGGCACTACCTTATACATTGTAATAGGGGAGCCATAATGACCCCTCTACAGACCTACACTATCTTATACATTGTAATAGGGGAGCCATAATGACCCCTTTACAGACTGACACTACCTTATACATTGTAATAGGGGAGCCATAAGGACCCCTTTACAGACTGGCACTACCTTATACATTGTAATAGGGGAGCCATAATGACCCCTCTACAGACCTACACTATCTTATACATTGTAATGGGGAGCCATAAGGACCCCTTTACAGACTGGCACTATCTTATACATTGTAATAGGGGAGCCATAAGGACCCCTTTACAGACTGGCACTATCTTATACAGTGTAATAGGGGAGCCATAAGGACCCCTTTACAGACTGACACTACCTTATACATTGTAATAGGGGAGCCATAATGACCCCTTTACAGACTGACACTACCTTATACATTGTAATAGGGGAGCCATAATGACCCCTTTACAGACTGACACTACCTTATACATTGTAATAGGGGGAGCCATAATGACCCCTTTACACACTGGCACTACCTTATACATTGTAATAGGGGAGACATAATGACCCCTCTACAGACTGACACTACCTTATACATTACATTGTGTCCTAATACAGGGGGGGGGGGGGTCATAGGGGGCTGATACCTTCTTTATAGTAATAGGGAAGCCCTAAAGACCCCTCTACAGACTGGCACTGTCCTATACAATGTGATCTATACCGTATCCGTCCCCAGTGACCGCTGCGTCCCCCACATCCACAATGATGCTTGTTCCTGTAATACTACAACCAGTGCACAGAGAGCCGGCTGGTTATGGGATATATGGCACGGGGTGTAACATTGTACTCTGATCCCCGTCAGTGTACACAGCGTATCCCGGTGTTCTTGTCACCGGCCCTGCTAAGGGCAGCGTTGGGTAGCCGGGGGCCCTGCTAAGGACAGCATTAGGTAGCCGGGGGGCTCGGCACTCCCTCTCCTTCCTCAATAGGTAGTGCTATGCAAAGTCCATATTATTCTGCAGTTATGCAATACAAGATAAGCCCAATACCGCGCACAGTCTGTCTCCCACTATACAGCGCAGATCAGGAGGTGACTGTATGAAAGGAATACTGTGATGTCGCCATCTTTGCAGCGGAGGTAGCCAAAGGCTGGAGGAGAACGGCTGCCTTCTGGTTCATCAGCTCAAACTTTCCCCCGACATGGCAGGGGATCCATGGAGCCTAAACTCCCAATAGCTTGGCCAGAAATTTCCAGATGGTATGTGTAACAGATCCCCAATACTTGGACCAAGTATTTCTGTCTTCGGTCTCCAGAATCTCACTTGATGCAGTGACCTGGCCCCTCAATTCCCCCCCAAACATCAGCCGAAGCTCGATGAAGGGTAAAACAAAAGACACTTTATTCAACAACTCACTTCCAATATATACAGTCTCATGAGTTTGATTTCATTATCATATGTAAATGTAATTGTATACAGAATGTAGTTAACATACCTTGGCCATCTGGAAAGAGACAACAGGTGAATGAGACTGCAACATTATCATAAACTCCTCAACAAGCCCAAAACAAAGCCGAATACACATTCCTAGAATTGTAAATAATACACAACCACCTCTAGACAGATGAAAGTAGAAGACGTAGGCTTGCAGATTGCTCGTCTCCATTTTCAAAATACCTTCTTATAAGTGTCAATACACATCCCCACAGTAGACGATAGCTGAGATTGACGTCCTTAGCATCTCTTTAGTCTCTCAATGTGTGGAGAAGTCCTCTGCTGTAACAGGCAGCTTCAGGCCTGCAACGTTGATCCCAGTCTCAGAGTCTGTATCTTGGGGTGACATGCATTTAAGTCCAAAGTAACACTACTCCCATGGTCCTCCAGCATAAACCCCCACACAGAGGTGCACTCCCCTACAAGCCAGGGCCCATAGTCCGTGGGCAGGAGGCCTGTGGTGAACATCCCAGCAAATGGGCGTTCCTCACATAATGCAAGAAGAGAACGCTATATCAAGTTGGCAACAAAATAAATGAATATTTTCCCCAACCTATTAATGTATCAGTTTATCACTTTGAGTGCTGGTTCACATATATGCGATGTGGGAACGCTGTGAATCTACTGCTGGTTTTGCATCGCATTAAAATCGCAGGTAGTTCACACTGCCATATGTGAATTGCTGGGGTAGTTCACACTGCCATATGCGAATTGCTGGGGTAGTTCACACTGCCATATGCGAATTGCTGGGGTAGTTCACACTGCCATATGCGAATTGCTGGGGTAGTTCACACTGCCATATGTGAATTGCTGAGGTAGTTCACACTGCCATATGCGAATTGCTGGGGTAGTTCACACTGCCATATGCGAATTGCTGGGGTAGTTCACACTGCCATATGCGAATTGCTGGGGTAGTTCACACTGCCATATGCGAATTGCTGGGGTAGTTCACACTGCCATATGCGAATTGCTGGGGTAGTTCACACTGCCATATGCGAATTGCTGGGGTAGTTCACACTGCCATATGTGAATTGCTGGGGTAGTTCACACTGCCATATGCGAATTGCTGGGGTAGTTCACACTGCCATATGCGAATTGCTGGGGTAGTTCACACTGCCATATGCGAATTGCTGGGGTAGTTCACACTGCCATATGCGAATTGCTGGGGTAGTTCACACTGCCATATGTGAATTGCTGGGGTAGTTCACACTGCCATATGCGAATTGCTGGGGGTGTCAATACAAAGTTAAAGCGGAGTTCCGGCCCCAAAAACAACTTTGGCCCATCCGCTTGCTGTAAATAGCCTAAAAATCAATTGGATAATCCCAATTTTTTTTTTTTTTTTGCTTTACTTACCTTGTTTTTGAAGAAATATACCTACCTTCCTCCCTCTGCGGCCGCGGGCCGCCCGTCTCTTCCTGCTTGCATTGACTCCTGGGAGCTGAACGTCATCGCTCCCAGGAGTCAATGCGCCTGCACCGGCCCCACTCGTCAGTTCCGGTGCAAGCGCGTCATTCCCTGCTAAACAGCTTCTGGGCATGACGCGCGGGGCCGGTGCAGGGCATTCTGGGACACCGACGTCACCGAAGAGGACGCTCCGGCTTCAGCTGCCCACGCCTGAGATGGCAGCGCTGGACAGGACGTTTTCAAGGTAAGTATTTCTTCTAAAAGGTAAGTGCGACCTGGGACAGTTCAGAGGCTATCGTTGCTGAAATGCACTGCCCTGGGGGTATTTTTATCGGGAAAATTTTTTTGAGGCCGGAACTTCAATTTAACCACTTGCCGACCGCCCACAGTATAATTACTGCGGGAGTCAGCCCCTCACAGGCAAAGCGACGTAGGTGTACGTCGCTAGCCTGTGAAGGCTCTAGGGAGCGAGCGAGCGCGCGCCGCTGGAGTTGCGCTCCCGGACCCCCCCCCCCCCCCCTCCGCACGTGCGAGTGACCGGCGGACCCGATACAGAGACAAAACAAATCCTCCTACATAAGTTGTACCTGTTCATCTGCAGTATTCTCTTCTCTACATCCATTCATAGCCCATAATGTATACAGCTTTCCTAAAAGTTCAGAAACAGTGGGTGGAGAGCTGAAGTTACACTCTGCAGAGATCAGTGAGGGGAGTGGAGAGCTGATTGGAAGGAAGGGACCCCCCACCCCCATCCCTCCCTGCACACAGGAACAAAGCTGAGGCTGTCAGTCACAGGCTGTGTACTGGAGCTCCCTCCCTTGTCACCTTTTTTTTTCTTGGTGTCAGGAAAACTTGTCAGAAGTGACTCGTGCTGATAGCAGAGGAAGGAGGCAGCAGACAGAAATGACACTTAGTGCTCTGGATTGAGGCCGGGTTCACATATGCGCGGCTGCGGTTTCCAGCATGGGGTCCTGTGCCTTTCTGTTCACCGGTTCAGGTGGGATTCACGTCTGAATCTTTGCCTGAATTCGCACCTGAACGGACCCAAAAACGCACAGGACCCTTTTGGAATCTGCACCGCAGCGGCCCCGGACATTTGTGAACCTGCTCTGTTGAGAGCCCGTCACACTTGCATGTCATGCGAATTAGATGTGGTGAAAACTGCATCCAATTCGCACACACACATATTACCAGAAGTATTGGGACGCCTGCCTTTACACGCACATAAACTTTAATGGCATCCTAATCTTAGTTCATAGCGTTCAATATTGAGTTGGTTCACCCTTTGCAGCTATAACAGCTTCAACTCTTCTGGGAAGGCTGTCCACAAGGTTTAGGAGTGTGTCTATGGGAATGTTTGATCATTCTTCCAGAAGCGCATTTGTGAGGTCAGGCACTGATGTTGGATGAAAAGGCCTGGCTCGCTCGAATTCATCCCAAAGGCTTTCTATCGGGTTGAGGTCAGGACTCTGTGCAGGCCAGTCAAGTTCCTCCACCCCAAACTCGCTCATCCATGTCTTTATGGACCTTGCTTTGTGCACTGGTGCGCAGTCATGTTGGAACAGGAAAGGGGTCATCCCCAAACTGTTCCCACAAAGTTGGGAGCATGAAATTGTGTAGGCCAGCGATCGACTGTGGGGGGGAGGCGCACCCAGTGGAGGCTCCTGCCAGGCCCCCCCCCCCCCCTTGTGTTCAATGCACTGCTGCCATGTTTGTGTAGTCCGGTGGCCATTTTGCAGTGGCTTGACATTGAAAATAGCGGTGGCCATGACAGTGGAGCCCTATGGGCGTTTTTTCGGCGGTGGGAGCCCCTCCTCCTCTTTGATGCTGACTCCTGGATCTTTCCACTTCCTGATCGCTGCATGTGGAGTGCAGATTATCCTGGTGGCTGCAGGTGCCTGTTTCTGCTTGATGGTGAGTCTGGTGGGGTTCTCTCCCTCTCTGCTGAGGATCGATTAGGTGCTGTGCTCTGTTACTGGCGACCGAGTGGTGCTGCCGGAGCGGTGGGGGTGTCCCTTAGCAGTGTTTTTTACCCCTTTTTTTGTGGGGTTCCCTTATTGACTCATGGAGTCCTTGGAGCACATTTCCATGCCTTATCCCCTCTGAGGCTGCGGGGCCCTCCGGGTGCCAACCATCATTGATGTACCGACGGCTGTCCTGGGGTCCTTTGTGTCCCGGGTGGAGGTGGTTTTTGGGCGACAGGATAGCATAAAGTTCCCCCCGCCTTCCCTTCCTCCTCAAATCCAGAATCCTCAGATAGTGAGGCTGATTCCTCCTTTCCTTCTGTAGCCACGCACGAAAAGGCGCTGGTGGATGCACTGATTGTATCGTGCGTGAGACCTTAAAGCGGTTGTAAACCCAAAGAACAAAAAAAAAAAAAAACCTGCAAGACAAAGGCATAATGAGCTAGTATGCATCGCATACTAGTCCATTATGTGTAACTTACCTTAGAACGAAGCCCCGACACGGACCCCCGGACATCGCTGCGGGCGCTGCCATGATCCCTCGCCGTCTCTTCCGGGTTCGGCGGCTCCGGCGCGGTGATTGGCTGGAAGAGACGGCTCCGGCGCGATGATTGGCCGGAGCCGCGATGACGTCACTCCCGCGCGGGAGTGATTTTCCGGCAAGCTCCCGGCATATAGATTGAAGGTCCCCCGGACCTTCAGAGCGCATGCGCCGCTCGCGCGAGCGGCTGCATGCACTGTAAATATCTCCTAAACCATGCCGGTTTAGGAGATATTATTTGTACCTACAGGTAAGCCTTATTATAGGCTTACCTGTAGGTAAAAGTGTCAAAAAGCGGGATACTACCGCTTTAAAAAATGGAGGATGCAGCTGAAGCTGCGACGGAGGCATTGGTTCCCTTTTTGCACTGACAAGCCATCCAGAGCAGCAAAGGTGTTTCCTTTCCCCTCCTATTTTGACAGAATTGTCGCCTAAGAGTGGGAACATCCAAAACGTCCCCTTGTGGTCCCTAAGCAATTTGCTATGGGGAATCCCCTATGAGGAGTCCCTTCTTAAAATGTGGGCTGTTCCACCAGTGGTGGACCCTGCTGTCTCCAGATTGAACAAGGCAACCATGATTCCGGTTGAAGAGTCCCCAGCCTTTAAGGACCCTGCTGACAGGATTCAGAGGCTGTGGCCTGCAATATGTACACTGTGGCTGGTTCAGCACTGAGGCCGGTATTTACCATTGCACTGGTGTTGCAAACTCTGTCCGAGTGGGCTTTACGCCGCGACCTAGAGGGAAATCGGCTCCCCCCTGCCTTTGCTGAGCTGGTGGACCAGTTGGTCCAGGGGCTGCAGTTTATCTGTGATGCCTCTTTGGATGCGGCTCTCCTAGTCGCTAGGCTCTGTTTCAGCAGTGGTCCTTTGGCGTATTTTTTATCTCAAATGCTGGTCTGCGGACCAGACTTCTAAGAAGGCCCTGACTGATCTTCCTTTTCAAGGAGATCGCCTGCTTGGAGCAACCCTGGATGACATTAAGGGTCTCACAGAGAGGAAGAGTACCTTTCTTCCACAGGCTAGTAAGGGCAAGGACCCTCGTCGTAGACGTGGGCCATCCTTCTCTGCTCATAAGTTTTTTTTCGTCCCTCAGGGGCGACTGACAAGGGATGAAAGCCTTTCAGGACCTCCTCTGGTGGATCCAAGCAAACTTGGGCTGGCAATTCGAGAGCGGGCTTCTCCAGACCCACGGACAAGGCTCCTTCAGAATGAAGGTTGGCCCTCATCCGTATCGGAGATGGGGGGGTGTCTTTGCTGGTTTCCGGACCTGTGGACTTCCCTGGTACAGGACAAGTGGGTCCACAAAGTCGTACGGTCTGGCTACAAGATTGAGATTTGCTCTTACCCTCCGGAAAGGTTCTTTCCTTCCAACTTGCGCTTGTTACTGGACTGCTTACAGGGTCTATTTGGGGCGGTGCAAGACCTGTTACTTCAAGGGGTGATTGTCCCGGTTCCGACATCAGACTGTTTTCAGTGGTTTTACTCAAACCTGTTTACAGTTCCCAGGAAGGAAGGCAGGGTGCGTCCATTTCTGGACCTCAAGTTGCTGAACTGCTTTGTACGGGTGCAGAAGTTCAGAATGGAGTCCATTCACATGGTGGTGGCATCCCTGCATCAGGGGGATTTTCTTGCCCCTATCGACATCAAGGATGCTTATCTTCACATTCCACTATGTGCCGGTCACCAGCGCTTCCTCCGCTATGCCGTGGGAATGGAACATTATCAGTTTGTGGCATTACCTTTGGTCTCGCCTCTGTTCCTCTGGTTTTCATAAAAGTCTTAGCATTGTTACACCAATGAGGGATCGTGGTAGTGGGCTACTTGGACGACCTCCTTCTACAAGCGGAATCTCCTACTGCTTTGGTGGAAAACCTGGAGATCACCATTCGAACTCTGAGGGAGTTTGGCTGGATTCTGATTTTTCAGATGTCTGCTGGTTTCGTCCACAAAGCTGGGTCTGACTCTGGAATCAGCCTTAGCCATAGTGCTCCTTCCTCTGGACAAACTCCTGAAACTGCAGGCTGCAATTCTTCTGCTGTCCAGTAGATGGTCATCCCTCCGGACTTGCATGCGGGTGCTGGGCCTGATGGTGTCTACCTTTTTTGAGTCAGTTCCATTTGCACAGTTCCATATAAAGTCCCTGCAAAGGGAGATTCTGGGCAAATGAGACAAGAATCCGCAGTCTCTGGATAATCGGATCCGGCTGAGCCGGGGAACGAAAGAGTGGCTTCGTTCTCCGGTGCTTCGACTAGGTATATCCTTCCTTTCCCTTTGTATTGGACAGTGGTCACCACGGGAGACATCCTCTGCAAATCTGCTCATGGGGTCTGGACATTGGAGGAGTCCAGACTACTGATCAATGTCTTTGAACTCTGAGCCATCAGACAGCCTGGTACATTGAATGATCGTCGTCATGGTTGTCCAGTGTGCATTTAATCATACAATGCCACGGCCGTGGCTTATGTCAATCACCAGGGGGCACAAGAAGTGTCCTGGCGGCTCTGGAGGTAGCCTGGCATTCTAAGGTGGGCAGAACATTTTGTTGCAGTCCTCTGCCGTACACATTCCCAGGGTGGAAAACTGGCAGGCAGATTACCTCATTCGGCAGGCGTTGGACCAAGGGGAGTGGTCCCTTCATCTGGAGATGTTTCATCAGTTGTGTCTCTGGTGGGGCATCCCTAAGGTGGATCTGTTGGTGTCTCGGCTCAACAGAAAGGTGCAGAGGTTTATGGCTTGGTCACAGGATCCTCTGGCGGACATCACAGCCATGAGGGTGGCCCCGTGAGATCAGTAACATCTGATTTATACCTTCCCTCCTCTCAAGCTTCTGCCAAGACTTCTAGGCAGGATCAAGGCAGAAGGGATTCCAGTCATCTAAGTGGCCCCAAACTGGCTTTGCCGGGCTTAGTACACTGATCTGGTGTGGCTGGTCGCCCGCGTTCCTTGGAAGCTTCCTCTCAGGGAGAATCTGCTTTCTCAAGGGCCAATCTTCCATCCTGCTTTAGTCACTAGCTTTGATGGCTTGGCTGTTAAACTCCAGGTGCTGAAGGATAGAGGTTTGTCTGAGTCGGTGATTCCAACACTGCTAAAAGCTAGAAAATCTACTTCTAGAAAGATCTACCATCGTACGTGGAAGATGTACATCAGGTGGTGGTGGTGTACAACTCTTGGAGTTCATTTTCTCTCTTTTTTGGTGGTTAAGATCTTGACCTTCCTTCAACAGGGGGGGTTGAGCAGAAACGGCCCTTGAGTACTATCAAGGGCCCGGTGTCTGCCTTGGCGGTCTTTCAACAGCCCTTGGCCACACACTCCCTGGTGCATACCTTTTCTTCAGGGAGTTAAGTACTTGACTCATCCAGTGTGGTCTCCGTTACCGCCTTGGGACCTCAATTTGGTGCTCTCCGTCCTCCAGAAGCCTCCTCTTGGAAATCTTCGGGAGATTCCCCTGCTTGCGCTGTCCCAGAAAGTGGCATTTTTGGTAGCTATCACCTCTGCGTGCAGGGTGTCGGAATTGGCGGCGTTATCCTGTCATACACCTTACTTGGTGGTTCACAGAGATGAGGTGGTTCTTCGCCCTGTCCGTCATTCCTTCCAAACATTGTCTCCGCTTTTCATTTGAATGAAGACATTGTGTTGCCTTCCCTTTTGTCCCGGGCCAAAACATCTGAAGGAAATTGCTTTGCATGCTTTGGATATGGTCTGGGCGATTTAGGGTGTACCTGGCAGCTACGAAGTCTTTTAGGAAATCGGACTCTATATTTGTGCTCACAGATGGGCCTCGGAAAGGTTTGTTCGCTTCCTCTGAGACCAGTTCCAGATGGATCAGACAGACGGTGGTTCAGGCCTATACCATCAAGGGTTAGGTTCCTCCTTTCCCTGTTAAGGCGCATTCGACTTGGGTGCTCAGTGCCTCCTGGGCCTTCTGTCATCAGGCGTCGGTGACGCAGGTTTGCAAGGCGGCAACCTGGTCATCGGTGCACACTTTCACAAAGTTCTATAAAGTGGATCTGTTGGGATCTGTGGATGCTTCCTTTGGCCCCAAAGTGTTTCAGACTGCTGTTTAGAGGACTTGGTCCTCTTTGAGAGTGTATTCTTTTCAGGTGGGCTGTAGTTGTTTTAGTTGAGCTCCTGTTTTATCTGGTTGGCTATAGTTTAGCCTTGGGAATTACTTTTTTGCTGTTCCCACCTTTCTTGTTTGACACTACTTTGGGAAGTCCCAATGGTTAAGAAGATCAGGAGCTGTTGTCCGGTCAATGAACGAAAGAGAAAATGGGATTTTTAACTTGCCGTAAAATCCATTTCTCTGAAGTTCATTGATGGACACAGCACTCGACCCTCTGTGGAGCTGTAATTCTTCTGACACTGCTTGTAACAAAACTGAGTACCTTTAGCAGAGAGAGAGATAGTTTATCCCCTGGGACTGCCCGTAGGCGCAGCCAGACTTTTTTCTGCCTAGTGTCCTACTTCTGTAGGGGGCAGTATAACCCAATGGTTAACCATTTGCCGACTGCCGCCCGACTATATACGGCGGCAGTCAGCCCCTCACAGGCAAAGTGACGTATGGGTACGTCACTAGCCTGTGAGGCTCTAGGGAGGGAGCGGCGGACCCGATGTCCGCCGCTCACTCGCGATCCTCCGGTACAGCGGGAGAAAGGCAGGCGGCTAGTGTAAACAAAGCCGCCTGTCATTCTCCCCTGTGTAACAGCACAGATCATACGGTCCTGCTATGTAGGACCGTTGATCTCTGCTGTTACACACACAACCACATCCAATCACAGTTACAATCACGCCCCTAGGGACACACTTAACCCCTCCCTCTCAAATAAAGTTAACCCCTTCACTGCCAGTGTCATTTTTACAGTAACAGTGCATATGTATAGCACTGATTACTGTAGTAATGTCACTGGTACCCCCAAAAGTGTCAAATGTCATTCAAGGGTCCGATCTGTCCGCCGCAATGTCGCAGTCCCGCGAAAAAAATCGCAGATCACCGCCATTACTCATTAAAAAAAAAAACAATAAAAATGACAAAAATCTTTCCCTTAGTAAATGCAATAACTTTTGCGCAAACCAATCAAAATACGCTTTTTGCAATTTTTTTTTTTTTTTTTACCAAACATATGGTAAAAAAAAAAAATAAATTGGCCTAAAATGTAAAATTTTTGATTTTTTACATTTTTTGGGGGGAATTTCATATAAAAAAATGTAAAAAAAAATATTATTTTTGCAAAATTGTCGCTCTTTTTTTTTGTTTATAGCGCATGATCAAAAAATCGCGCAGGTGATCAAATACCACCAAAAGAAAGCTCTGTTTGTGGGAAACAAAGGACGTCAATTTCATTTGGGTACAGTGTCGCACGACCGCGCAATTGTCCGTTAAAGTCACGCAGTGCCGACTCGCAAAATAGGACCTGGACAGGAAGGGGATAAAATCTTCCGGGGCTTAAGTGGTTAAGAAGATCAGGAGCTGTGTTTGTCAATAAATATCAGAGAAATGGATTTTACGCTGAGTCAAAAATCCTATATATATTTTTCTTGGATGTGTTTTATTGCCGAAAGTGCCAAAATTGTTGCTCTTTTTTTTTGTTTATAGCGCAAAAAATAAAAACCGCAGAGATGATCAAATACCACCAAAAGAAACTCTATAGGAAAAAAAAGGGACATTTAATTTTATTTGTGTACAGCGTCACATGACCACGCAATTGTCAGTTAAAGAAATGCAGTGCCTTATCGCAAAAAAATGGCCTTGTCATTAGGGGGGTAAAACCTTCTGGGGCTGAAGTGGTTTAACTTCTTCATCTTTATACTATTGTATAGTGTCACCATCAAGGTGTACATAGTTGTAGAAGTGAACTTGGTGGTCATGGTGCCCATCCTAACACAGCTTTCTGTAATCTGAATGTGTGTTTGGGATGACCGAGCTCTGATCCCTGCACCTCGCTGTGTTATGAGTCATCAGATTATCCATTACATTGCTCCTGCCAGTACATCCCTTCTGTTCTTTATTGGCTTTCCATATGTTATCGAGCTCTTACCTGACCTGTCCTGTCCACATTCCCCAGCACCCATCTGCACCGCCGACATGGCCACATCATCCGAAGAAGTGTTACTGATCGTGAAGAAGGTGCGTCAGAAGAAACAAGATGGGGCCCTTTACCTGATGGCGGAGAGGATTGCCTGGGCCCCTGAAGGCAAGGACCGATTCACAGTGAGCCACCTGTATGCAGACATCAAGTGTAAGTAACGTCTGTAAGGGGGAAACATGGTGGAGTTTTAGGCGGAACACCTTCCAAGTTAGTGTGAAAGGTAATTCTATTGTTATCTATATCCATGTAACCGCTCGCCAAACGTATACTGTGTGTGTGTGTGTGTGTGTGTGTGTGTATATATATATATATATATATATATATATATATATATATATATATATATATATATATATATATATACACACACACACACTGCATTGTGAAAGTATTCGGCCCCCTTGAACTTTGCGATCTTTTGCCACCTTTCAGGCTTCAAACATAAAGATATAAAACTGTAATTTTTTGTGAAGAATCAACAACAAGTGGAACGAAATTTATTGGATATTTCAAACTTTTTAACAAATAAAAAACTGAAAAATTGGGCGTGCGAAATTATTCAGCCCCCTTAAGTTAATACTTTGTAGCGCCACCTTTTGCTGCGATTACAGCTGTAAGTCGCTTGGGGTATGTCTCTATCAGTTTTGCACATCGAGAGACTGAAATTTTTGCCCATTCCTCCTTGCAAAACAGCTCGAGCTCAGTGAGGTTGGATGGAGAGCGTTTGTGAACAGCAGTTTTCAGTTCTTTCCACAGATTGTCGATTGGATTGAGGTCTGGACTTTGACTTGGCCATTCTAACACCTGGATATGTTTATTTGTGAACCATTCCATTGTATATTTTGCTTTATGTTTTGGATCATTGTCTTGTTGGAAGACAAATCTCCGTCCCAGTCTCAGGTCTTTTGCAAACTCCATCAGGTTTTCTTCCAGAATGTTCCTGTATTTGGCTCCATCCATCTTCCCATCAATTTTAACCATCTTCCCTGTCCCTGCTGAAGAAAAGCTGGCCCAAACCATGATGCTGCCACCACCATGTTTGACAGTGGGGATGGTGTGTTCAGGGTGATGAGCCGTGTTACTTTTACGCCAAACATAACGTTTTGAATTGTTGCCAAAACGTTTGATTTTGGTTTCATCTGACCAGAGCACCTTCTTCCACATGTTTGGTGTCTCCCAGGTGGCTTGTGGCAAACTTTAAACGACACTTTTTATGGATATCTTTAAGAAATGGCTTTCTTCTGGCCACTCTTCCATAAAGGCCAGATTTGTGCAGTAATACGACTGATTGTTGTCCTATGGACAGAGTCTCCCACCTCAGCTGTAGATCTCTGCAGTTCATCCAGAGTGATCATGGGCCTCTTGGCTGCATCTCTGATCAGTCTTCTCCTTGTATGAGCTGAAAGTTTAGAGGGACGGCCAGGTCTTCGTAGATTTGCAGTGGTCTGATACTCCTTCCATTTCAATATTATCGCTTGCACAGTGCTCCTTGGGACGTTTAAAGCTTGGGAAATCTTTTTGTATCCAAATCCGGCTTTAAGCTTCTCCACAACAGTATCTCGGACCTGCCTGGTGTGTTCCTTGTTCTTCATGATGCTCTCTGTGCTTTAAACGGACCTCTGAGACTATCACAGTGCAGGTGCATTTATACGGAGACTTGATTACACACAGGTGGATTCTATTTATCATCATTAGTCATTTAGGTCAACATTGGATCATTCAGAGATCCTCACTGAACTTCTGGAGAGAGTTTGCTGCACTGAAAGTAAAGGGGCTGAATCATTTTGTACGCCCAATTTTTCAATTTTTTATTTGTTAACAAAGTTTGAAATATCCAATAAATTTCGTTCCACTTCATGATTCCACCACTGCAGCCTCGCCAGCGCCGTGTCCACCACTGCAGCCTCGCCAGCGCCGTGTCCACCACTGCAGCCTCGCCAGCGCCGTGTCCACCACTGCAGCCTCGCCAGCGCCGTGTCCACCAATGCAGGTCAAAGCAGCAGGCACCAGCAACAGCAGCCTCGCCAGCGCCATTGCACAGAGCGGCAATATATTTAAAAAAAAAAAGGCCAGGCAGCGCTGAGAGGTAGAGGGGGTCGGGCCGGACTGAGGAGAAGTGAGGATGAGCAGCCGCTGTTGCTGAAGTCCCGGCGCCTATGATAGACATCACACGTCCCGGCATTGGGCCACTGTGCTCTCTATCATAGGAGGCAGGACTTCCTATGACAGCAACCACTCATTCGTCCTTCTGCTCGGCCCGCCCCCCCTCCCTCCCTGCCTCTCAGCGCTGCCTGGACTTTTTTTTTCATTACTATATCAGCGTATAACACGCACTGGTGTTTTGCCCTCCATTTTTAGGAGGAAAAAGTGCGTGTTGTACGCCGATAAATACTGTGTGTGTATTATTTATATATATATATATATGTGTGTGTGTGTGTGTGTGTGTGTGTGTGTGTGTGTGTGTGTGTGTGTATGTATATATACATATACACACACAGCAGCAAGGCAGTTCTCTTCACTTCCAGGTCTAGGGTGCGATGCCGACGACCCACTCCTGCTGAGATTGGAGCCAATCAGTGCGTTCAGCGGAGACGATGTCCGCTAGGAACTGCTTGATCGTTCGGGACACAGGCAGAAACTTCCTGTCAGTATGTATGATAAACTATTGTCCTATTTCCCCCATTGATTTACAGGATGGCTCACTAGAGAGAGATGGCTTTTGCCCACCTGCAGGATACACAAGAGACTGAGTTTAATGGGCTCCCCGGAGCTCTCTGCAGAGGTCAGAAGCTTATGCTTTGTCAGCTGAGAAACTCTGCAGGAGTCCTTTGGCCCTACATCTCCTGCGGATCACAGGAGTGCACTTTGTTCTGCACTCCTGTGACCCAGATTCAGCTGACAGCAGGCTGAAAACCGCTGTTGGCTGATGTCACTCAGCCGGTCCAGGCTCAGGAGAGATCCCGACTTTAATGTCAGAGTCCACCCAGATGCCTGAGCGACAGCTGGCTCGTCCTCTCAGTGTGCTGGCTGCTTCTGTTCCCCTGCACAGCTTGGCACCCCAGTGAGCGCTGGAGGGGCAGAGCATAGAGGCAGTGACTGTCGGTCACTGCTGTGTGCCCTGAGCGGACCTGAGAACTGTGTAGAAGTGGCGAGGGACAGATGCAGCATCTGTCCCACCTAGGTGAGTATGCATGTTTTGTTTTGTTTTTTGTTTTTTTTTTTAATCCTACACTTCTTTTAACTATAGATGGGCGATATCCTTGAGAATGCAGCCTATCCATTTACTAGAAACTGATGACCTCACTGAGAATGCAGGCTATCCATTCGTAGAGACTGGTGACATCACTGAGAATGCAGCCTATCCATTCACCAGAGACCGGTCACCTCACTGAGAATGCAGCCTATCCATTCACTAGAGACCGGTCACCTCACTGAGAATGCAGCCTATCCATTCACTAGAAACTGATGACCTCACTGAGAATGCAGGCTATCCATTCGTAGAGACTGGTGACATCACTGAGAATGCAGCCTATCCATTCACCAGAGACCGGTCACCTCACTGAGAATGCAGCCTATCTATTCACTAGAGACCGGTCACCTCACTGAGAATGCAGCCTATCCATTCACTAGAGACCAGTGACCTCACTGAGAATGCAGCCTATCCATTCACTTGAGACCGGTCACCTCACTGAGAATGCAGACTATCCATTCTCTATAGACTGGCAACATCCCTGAGAATGCAGACTATCCATTCACTAGAGACCGGTGACATCACTGAGAATGCAGCCTATCCATTCACTAGAGACCGGTGACATCACTGAGAATGCAGCCTATCCATTCACTATAGACTGGCAACATCCCTGAGAATGCAGACTATCTATTCACTAGAGACTGATGACATCACAGAGAATGCAGCCTATCCATTCACTAGAGACTGGTGACATCACTGAGAATGCAGCCTATCCATTCACTAGAGACTGGTGACCTCACTGAGAATGCAGCCTATCCATTCACTAGAGACTGGTGACCTCACTGAGAATGCAGCCTATCCATTCTCTATAGACTGGCAACATCCCTGAGAATGCAGACTATCCATTCACTAGAGACCGGTGACATCACTGAGAATGCAGCCTATCCATTCACTAGAGACCGGTGACCTCACTGAGAATGCAGCCTATCCAATCACTAGAGACCGGTGACATCACTGAGAATGCAGCCTATCCATTCACTATAGACTGGCAACATCCCTGAGAATGCAGACTGGCAACATCCCTGAGAATGCAGACTATCTATTCACTAGAGACTGATGACATCACAGAGAATGCAGCCTTTCCATTCACTAGAGACCAGTGACCTCACTGAGAATGTAGACTATCCATTCACTATAGACTGGCAACATCCCTGAGAATGCAGACTATCTATTCACTAGAGACTGATGACATCACAGAGAATGCAGCCTATCCATTCACTAGAGACTGGTGACATCACTGAGAGTGCAGCCTATCCATTCACTAGAGACTGGTGACCTCACTGAGAATGCAGCCTATCCATTCACTAGAGACTGGTGACATCACTGAGAGTGCAGCCTATCCATTCACTAGAGACTGGTGACCTCACTGAGCATGCAGCCTATCCATTCACTAGAGACTGGTGACATCACTGAGACTGCAGCCTATCCATTCACTAGAGACTGGTGACCTCACTGAGAATGCAGCCTATCCATTCACTAGAGACTGGTGACATCACTGAGAGTGCAGCCTATCCATTCACTAGAGAACAGTGACCTCACTGAGAATGCAGCCTATCCATTCACTAGAGACTGGTGACATCACTGAGAATGCAGCCTATCCATTCACTATAGACTGGTGACATCACTGAGAATGCAGCCTATCCATTCACTAGAGACTGGCAACATCCCTGAGAATGCAGCCTATCCATTCACTAGAGACTGGTGACATCACTGAGAATGCAGCCTATCCATTCACTAGAGACTGGTGACCTCACTGAGAATGCAGCCTATCCATTCACTAGAGACTGGTGACATCACTGAGAATGCGGCCTATCCATTCACTAGAGACTGGTGACATCACTGAGAATGCAGCCTATCCATTCACTAGAGACTGGTGACATCACTGAGAATGCAGCCTATCCATTCAATAGAGACCAGTGACATCACTGAGAATGCAGCCTATCCATTCACTAGAGACTGGTGTCATCACTGAAAATGCAGTTCATCCACTTAATGGTACGGATTATTTTGAGCACTTTAACTTACCAGTATCTGGTTGTGTTTGTTTGCCTTCAGGTCAAAAGATCAGCCCCGATGGCAAAGCGAAAGTCCAGCTGCAACTTGTCCTCCACACGGGGGAGTCGTCAAACTTCCATTTCTCTAATGAAAGCACAGCAATAAAAGACAGAGATGCAGTGAAAGAGCTTCTGCAGCAGCTGCTTCCCAAATTTAAAAGGAAGGCCAACAAGGAGCTGGAGGAGAAGAACAGGTATAGGGGAGCTGTAGATGGGATGAACTCTGGAGAAATGGGAGTGGTTCTGTTGAATGTCTGTCATCCTCTTCAGTCTTTGTAGAAATTCATTTTTAGTCCTATTGTAAATTTTACCTTAACGTAATATTTGATGTGGTTTTTATGCTCATCCCTGCATGTCAGTGATTGTGGTCACCCTTCTTGCTAATGAAAACATGAACTAACACCATACACCAGGGGTCGGGAACCTTTTTGGCTGAGAGAGCCATGAACACCACATATTTTCAAATGTAATTCCGTGAGAGCCATACTCTATATTTCAGGGGGTCGGGAACCTTTATTTAATATTCATGGGCTGCAGTTATTCAGTGAGTAGATGGAGCCGTGTGAAAGTGCCTGGAGTCCAGTCGGGAAGAGAGCAGGCAGGTATGCAATGAGGCCGGAGTGGTGAAGCGCCTGCAAGTGATGGAGGGGAGTATAGGCCCTGAGAAAATGGTGGCCGGCCGCTGAAGGCCTCAGAAGTGGATGCGAGAGGCAGCTCTCGGGTGTGAGAGGCGAAGGAGATTGTGTCTGTTAGGGCACAGGTAGCGGATGGCCAGTCTCCTTACCGGGCTGTGATTGCCAAGGCCCTCAGATGCGCAGCACACGAGCCGGTGGCGGTACCGCAAGTAGGCTGCGGGGTCCGTAGCACGGCAATCCGGTCACCCAGAGACAAACTGAGGGTAGCGGTGGGTAGCCCACAAAGTGTACCGTTGATAGGTGCAGAAATCTCCTTGGCACCGGGCACAGCTACACGGATGGCACTGAATTGAGTGGTAGACGCGGCGGAGCTCTGGGACTACACGTCCAGCGCGGCTCACGTCCGGACACGCCCCCTTTATTAATGATTTGTCTGCGAGCCAGATGCAGCCATCAAAAGAGCCACGTCTGGCTCGCGAATCATAGGTTTCCCTACCCCTGCCATACACCTTAGCCACCTTCACCCTCCTGGGGCCCCTGCTGTACTTACCTCTGGATTCTGAGCTGTCAGTGCCCACACAGCTGATGCAGCAATATGGGACATCAATATTCTCCCTCTTCTCTGTTCAGTGCTTCCAGGATCGATCAGAGTGATTGATTGGTCAGTGCTTCCACAGAACATCACTCCAATCTGTACTGGAAGCACTGTGCAAAGAAGGGGGGGGTGTAAGTACTGCACCATCTGTATGGGTACTGACAGAGGCAAGAACAGCAGGGACGGAGGTGTGAAGTATTCACGGTGTTAAAGTGGTTCTAAAGGTAAAAAAAAAAAAAAAAAAAAAAAAGTGGTTCTAAAGGCAGAAGTTTTTTTTTTTTTTTACCCTAATGTATTTTTTGCATTAAGTTAAACCTGCTTGTGTGTAGCCCCCCTAAATACTTGAGAACCATATCGATCCAGCGCTGTACCCAAGAGAAGAGGCTCTCTTCTCACAGGACTGGAGAGGCAGCAGGGGGAGCAATTGGCTTCTATTGCTATCAATCAAATCCTTAAGGCTGCATTCACATGTCAGCGTATGATCGCGGGCAGAACCGCCGCGGTTCCGCCCGTGATTCGGAGATTTATTGCAAATCGCGGGACGCCTAGCGTTGCCCGTTGATTTGCAATAGCCCCCCAAACGCCGAGCGATGTTGCCCGCAAACAAAATCGCGGGACGCAATACGCTCCAAAAAAGTACAAGAGCTTCTTTGGAGCGTATTGCGTCCCGCGATTTTGTTTGCGCGATGTTGCCGCGATTCGGCGGGCGTAAATCGCGGCAACATCGCTCGGCGTTTGGGGGGCTATTGCAAATCAACGGGCAACGCTAGGCGTCCCGCGATTTGCAATAAATCTCCGAATCACGGGCGGAACCGCGGCAGTTCTGCCCGCGATCATACGCTGACATGTGAATGCAGCCTTAAAGGAAGGGTGGGGCCGAGCTGCGCTTTCTGTGTCTATGGACACAGGCAGCATAGCTCAGGATCAAGCCTGTAGGGGTGCAGCAATAGGAAGCGGCTTTCTGTGGTGAACACTGAGAAGAGGAGTAGTCTGGAGTGCCGACAGGGAACCGTAGAGGAGGAGGATCAAGGCTGCTCTGTGCAAAACCATTACACAGAGCAGGTAAGTATAAAATGTCTGGGAAAAAAAAAAAAAAATACCCTTTATAATCACATTGTCACCCTTTTTTTTTTTTTTTTACTTTTCACCTTTTCCAAAAAAAAAAAAAAGTACACTTTAACCACTTGCCGCACGACTATATACGGCGGCAGTCAGCCCCTCACAGGCAAAGGGACGTATGGGTACGTCTCTAGCCTGTGAGGCTCTAGGGAGCGCGCTCCCGCACGGACCCCCCCACGCGAGTGAGCGGCGGAGCCGATGTCCGCCGCTCACTCGCGATTGTCGGTTACACCGGGAGAAAGGCAGGCGGCTAATGTAAACAAAGCCGCCTGTCATTCTCCCCTGTGTAACAGCACAGATCATTCGGTCCTACATAGCAGGACCGTACATCTCTGCTGTTACACACACAGCCACATCCAATCACCGTAAGAATCACGCCCCTAGGGACACACTTAACCCCTCCTTCTCAAAGTTAACCCCTTCCCTGCCAGTGTCATTTTTACAGTAACCGTGCATATGTATAGCACTGATTACTATAGTAATGTCACTGGTACCCCCAAAAGTGTCAAAAATGTCAGTCAAGCGTCCGATCTGTCCGCCGCAATGTCGAAGTCCCGCATAAAAAAATCGCAGACCACCGCCATTACGCGTTAAAAAAAAAAACAACAAAAATGACAAAAATCTTTCCCTTAGTTAGTAAACTCAATAACTTTTGCGCAAACCAATCAAAATACGCTTTTTGAGATTTTTTTTTTTTTTTTACCAAACAATCGTGACGCGCGCGTGTCACGATTGTCCGTTACAGCGGGAGAAAGGCAGGCGGCTAATGTAAACACAGCCGCCTGTCATTCTCCCCTGTGTAGGAATGGTGATTATATGGTTCTACTATGTAGGACTGTTGATCTCTGTTCTTACACCTCAAGCCACATCCAATCACAGTTAGAAGCACGCCCCTAGGGATACATTTAACCCCTCCCTCTCAAATAAAGTTAACCCCTTCACTGCCAGTGTCATTTTTACAGTAACAGTGCATATGTATAGCACTGATTACTGTAGTAATGTCACTGGTATCCCCAAAAGTGTCAAAAATATCATTCAGGGGTCCGATCTGTCCGCCACAATGTCGCAGTCCCGCAAAAAAAAAAATAATCGCAGATCGCCGCCATTACTCGTTAAAAAAACAAAAACAAAAATTTCAAAAATCTTTCCCTTAGTTAGTAAACTCAATAACTTTTGCGCAAACCAATCAAAATACGCTTTTTGAGATTTTTTTTTTTTTTTTTTACCAAACATATGTAGCAGAAAGAAAATTGGCCTAAAATGTTAAAAAATGTTGATGTTTACATTTTTTTTGGGGGGGAATTTCATATAAAAAAAAGTGAAAAATATTGTTATTTTTGCAAAATTGTCGCTCTTTTTTGTTTATAGCGCATGATCAAAAAATCGCACAGGTGATCAAATACCACCAAAAGAAAGCTCTGTTTGCGGGAAAAAAAGGACGTCAATTTCATTTGGGTACAGTGTCGCACGACCGCGCAATTGTCCGTTAAAAATCACGCAGTGCCGAATCGCAAAATAGGCCCTGGTCAGGAAGGGGGTAAAATCTTCCGGGGCTTAAGTGGGTAGGTCACAAAGAGGGACCTTTTCCATCAGATCTGCTTTTGTGCTTGAAGAGAGACGGAGAGAAAAACAGTCGCTGTGCAGTAATATTAAGCAGGAAGCAGAAACTGCTTATGCAATAAACACATATTAAAACAATAAAAACTATTAGATGGGCACCTTAAAGACCACAACATACAGGGGTATACAATGTACAACATACAGGGGTATACAATGTACAACATACAGGGGTATACAATGTACAACATACAGGGGTATACAATGTACAACATACAGGGGTATACTATGTACGGTTAAAAGCAAACACACACACACATCATAGGTTGAACTGGATGGACTGATGTCTTTTTTCAACCTCACTAACTATGTAACTATGTAACATATAGCGGATCTATGTGCAGTTATATACAGGGCCTTAAAGTTTTCTTACCCCTTGAGATTTTCCACATTTTTGTCACATTAAATGTAGAAAAACATTTACCATTTTCATTCCACTTCACAATTATGTGCCACTTTGTGTTGGTCTATCACACAAAATCCCCATAAAATACATAAATGTATTTTATGGGGATTTTGTGTGATAGACCAACACAAAGTGGCACATAATTGTGAAGTGGAATGAAAATGGTAAATGTTTTTCTACATTTTTTACAAATAAATGTGAAAAGTGTGGTGTGCATTTGTATTCAGCCCCCCGGAGTCAACACTTTGTAATTACAGCCGCAAGTCTTTTTGGGGATGTCTCTACCATCTTTGTGTAGAGTCAAATTTTTGCCCATTCTTCTCTGATGAATGCTCCCCTTGCCCAGCCTGTCAGTTTAGGTGGACGGCCATGTCTTGGTAGGTTTGCCGTTGTGCCATACTCTTTCCATTTTCCAATGATGGATTGGACAGTGCTCCGTGAGATGTTTTAAAGCTTGGGATATTTTTTTATAACCTAACCCTGCTTTAACCACTTAAGGACCGCCCACCGTACATATACTGCGGCAGGGCGGCCCTTAAGTGCAAATATTACGTACATGTACATGATTTTGCCGTAAGGCTCTAGGGGGCGTGCGCCACTGGAGATGCGCACCCGCTGTGATTAGAGACAGCAGGAACCAGGCCGTGGGACCAGCGGCCGTGATCGCCGCCGGCCTCCTGCGATTATCAAGGAGAATGACAGAACAGCCGTCTGTAAACAAGGCAGACGGCTGTTCTGTCAGACAGGAAGGGAGAGATTGTGTGTTCCTAGTAGTCTCGCTCTCTCACTCCCTCGCACGCTCCCTCCCCTCCCTGCCACACTTTTCACATACCGTGTTTATCAGTGTATAACACGGTAGATATTTTTCAATTTTAGGAAAAAAGCCTAAGTTTTGAAATAAACAGCTTTGAACTCCAGAACTTTTTTTTTTTTCTAATCAAATGCAGCCTCGCCAGCGCCGTGTCCAGTATTGCAGCCTTGCTAAGTGCCGTGTCTGGTATTGCAGCCTTGCTAAGTGCCGTGTCCAGTATTGCAGCCTTGCTAAGTGCCGTGTCCAGTATTGCAGCCTTGCTAAGTGCCGTGTCCAGTATTGCAGCCTTGCTAAGCTCCGTGTCCAGTGTTGCAGCCTCGCTAAGCGCCGTGTCCAGTGTTGCAGCCTCGCTAAGCGCCGTGTCCAGTGTTGCAGCCTCGCTAAGCGCCGTGTCCGGTATTGCAGCCTCGCTAAGCGCCGTGTCCTGTATTGCAGCTTCGCTAAGCGCCGTGTCAGGTATTGCAGCCTCGCTAAGCGCTGTGTCCGGTATTGCAGCCTCGCTAAGCGCCGTGTCCGGTATTGCAGCCTCGCTAAGCGCCGTGTCCGGTATTGCTGCCTCGCCAGCGCCGTGTCCGGTATTACAGCCTCGCCAGCGCCATTGCACAGAGGGGGGCTGGGCCGAGGAGAAGGGAGGACAAGCGGCCGCTGTCATCTGAAGTCCCAGGACCTATGATAGATGTCACACGTCCCGGCATTGGGCCACTGTGCTGTCTATCGTAGGAGGCGGGCCTTCCTATGACAGCAACCGCTCGTCCTTCCTTCTGCTAGGCCCAGCCCGGCCCCCTCTGTCTCTCAGCGCTGCCTGTTCTTTTTTTTTTTTTAATATAGGCGTATAACATGCCCTCCATTTTTAGGAGGAAAAAGTGCGTTTTATACTCTAAGTATGGTATTTATTTGTAAAAAAATTTGAAAACCATTTTTCATTTTCCTTCCACTTCACAATTATGTGCCACTTTGTTTTTGGCTATCCCATAAATTTCCAATAAAATACATTTATGTTTTTTGTTGTAACGTGACAAATTGTGGAAAATTTCAAGGAATGCTTTATCAATGCTCTGTGTCTGTTTAACAATATTAGTGACGTTTGTTAATGTACATTGTCCAGATGTAAGGATCCACATCACTGCCATGAACTCCAGGCTTTGTTTGCCTGTCTGCTCACTTACTGTCCATGTTGACCATAATTTATTTACCAATGAAATGTTGGGGTCACCGTGTATATAGTCAGTTTCCCATTCCCATTGCTCGTTTATACACGGTTTAGATTCTGAAGTTGGGTTTTTTTTTCTTTAAGGATGCTAAAGGAGGACCCAGTCTTGTTCCAACTCTACAAAGACCTTGTTGTCAGTCAGGTGATCAGCGCTGAGGAGTTTTGGACCAATCGTCTTAATCTAAACTCTCTGGACAACACCGTGTCGAACAGCAAGCAGGAAGTGGGGATTTCTGCAGCTTTCCTGGTGAGTCTATTCAGGTACATGAAGGAGAATTCAAGCAAACTTTAAAGAAACTGTTCTAGAATATAAGCACAAGACTGGAGACTCTCACAAAGCTGCAACTACCTGTGTGAGCCCCCGATGGCAGCCGGTATTCTCCAACTTAATATATTATTTTCAAGGCAGTGACTTGGTAAAGAGGTGCCCCTAAACTAGTATGACACAAGTCCACCAAGGCTGCTACCCCGTCTGTCTTATCGCGCAGATGTTTGCTTCATGACTTTCCACCGCCACCCGCCGATCACTTAGTACACAGACAGAACGTCTGTCTTTGTAAATAAGGCAGATTGCCGTTCTGTCAAGAGGGAAGATAGGAATCCTGTGTTACTGCAAAGCAGGGACATGGAGCCCATGTCTTCCCCTAGTACAAGCAACATCCTCCAGTAAGAAAACACCAGCGAAGCACACATTTAACTCTTTGCCCCTGATGTTTAACCCCTTCCCAGCCAGTTTCCTTAGTACAGTCACAGTGCATATTTTTGGCACTGATCACTATATTGGTGTTGCTGGTTCCCAAGAAAGTGTCAGCGTTCGATAGTCCGCTGCAATATCGCAGTCCCGCTACAGGCGGTCCCCCAGGTTACAAATATCTGACTTACAAACCACTCCTACTTGCAAACGGAGGGAGACAACCGGCAGTAAGGAGAAATCTCCCCCGAGGAAGGGAAATTCCCTCCTGTAGGAGTTCGCATGGGGAAAAGGCGTCTCCACTGAAGCTTTATCACCAATCCTTGTTTCCACAACAACCCAAATGTTCACAATCCAATTGTCATAGGGACAGAAAGTGAGGTGAAATCTTCAAAACAGGGGCACAGACAGCAAAACAAATGTTACAGGGGTGTTGACCCTTTCCTATGCTTTCCAAAACACATAAAAAAAAATCTTTTGGCTTGAGCTACAGCTAAAAATGTACCTGTTCCGACTTACAATTTCAACTTAACCACTTAAGCCCCGGTAGATTTTACCCCCTTCCTGACCAGGGCCTATTTTGCGATTCGGCACTGCGTAAATTTAACTGACAATTGCGCGGTCGTGCGACGTTGTACCCAAATGAAATTGACGTCCTTTTTTCCCACAAACAGAGCTTTCTTTTGGTGGTATTTGATCACCTGTGCGATGTTTTGATCATGCGCTATAAACAAAAAAAGAGCGTCAATTTTGCTAAAATAACAATATTTTTCACATTTTTTTATATGTAATTCCCAAAAAAAAAAAAAGTAAAAATTAAAAATTTTTAACATTTTAGGCCAATTTGTTTTATACTACATATGTTTTGGTAAAAAAAAATGCAAAAAGCGTATTTTGATTGGTTTGCGCAAAAGTTATTGCGTTTTACTAACTAAGGGAAAGATTTTTGTCATTTTTGTTTTTGTTTTTTAACGAGTAATGGCGGCGATCTGTGATTATTTTTTTTTTTTTTTTTTTGCGGGACTGCGACATTGTGGCGGACAGATCGGACCCCTGAATGATATTTTTGACACTTTTGGGGATACCAGTGACATTACTACAGTAATCAGTGCTATACATATGCACTGTTACTGTAAAAATGACACTGGCAGTGAAGGGGTTAACTTTATTTGAGAGGGAGGGGTTAAATGTGTCCCTAGGGGCGTGATTCTAACTGTGATCGGATGTGGCTTGAGGTGTAAGAACAGAGATCAACGGTCCTACATAGTAGAACCATATAATCACCATTCCTACACAGGGGAGAATGACAGGCGGCTGTGTTTACATTAGCCGCCTGCCTTTCTCCCGCTGTAACGGATAATCGTGACACGCGCACGCGCGCGCGCGCGCGGGGGGGGGGGGGGGGGGGTCCGTGAGCGTGCCTCCGTGGTGCTGCTCGCTCCCTAGAGCCTCACAGGCTAGCGACGTAGTATTACGTCGCTTTGCCTGTGAGGGGCTGACTACTGACGTAAATAGTCATTAGGCAGTCGGCAAGCGGTTAAGAACAAACCTACAGACCCTATCTTGTTTGTAACCCGGGGACCATCTGTATATGTCACTGATCGCCGACATTACTAGTAAAAAAAATGGATCAAAATATCCCATAGTTTGTAGACCCTATCACATTTGCACAAACCAATCAATATATACGCTTATTGGGTTGTTGTTTTTTTATACCAAAAATATGTAGCAGAATATATATTGGAAATTTCAATTTTTTTTTTTTTTTTTTTTATTGGATATGTTTTATAGCAGAAAGTAGAAAATATATATTTTTTTCAAACTTTTCGATATGTTATTGTTTATAGCGCAAAAAAAAACAAAACAGAGGTGATCAAATACCACCAAAAGAAAGCTCTATTTGTGGGGAAAAAGACACAAATTATTTGAGTACAGCGTCTTATCATAAAAAATCACCTAGTCAGGAAGGGAGGCAAATCTTCCGGAAGTCAAGTGGTTTTAAAGACTCAACCTTCTGGGTGCATCTCTCCCGCCCTTGTGTCCCCCCTTCTCTGTTCCTTTTTCATGGGGTCATTGTAGCCTAGTGATGGAGAGAAACTGAGGGAGAAGAGAAACATTGGAATACTAGTCAGTAGCAGTGTGCAAAGGTGTATTTATTTTGGAAGAATAAATCGCCTCGAATGTTGGGTGCCCTACGGTCAGTGTTTCTCAACTCCGGTCCTCAGGACCCACTAATGGCACTTTTCCACTGCAAGTACCGACTCGGCTCTACTCGGCCCTGCTTGGCCCGGTTTGCTTTTCCACTGCGGTACCGCATGGTACGGTGTCGGAACGGTTCGGTACGGTACGGTATAGGTTTGCTTTTCCACTAAAGTAGTACTAAAGTTAAGTGGGTGGGATAACAACGGGGTGGGTGTGATTCTCTGACCAATCAGTGGCTAGTAGTGACTGCATGCAAAGGATTGTGGGATATGGTACCAGTTTGGTACCTGTTGGAACCACAATTGAGTAGGTACTGTTTTTTCAGAGCCGCACCGTACCGTACCGTTCGGTTCCATGCAGTGGAAAAGCAAACCTATACCGTACCGAACCGTTCCGACCCTATACCATGCGGTACCGCAGTGGAAAAGCACAAAAGCGTGCCGAGCCGGTACGGTTCTATGCAGTGGAAAAGCGCCATAACAGGCCAGGTTTGCAAGATAACTGAAATACCTCACAGGTGATATAATTTGCTGCTCAGTGATTGCAGTATTCTAGTCTGCATCTCCCCAAGGTAATACTTAAAATCTGTCCTGTTAGTGGGTCCTGAGGACCAGAGTTGAGAAACACTGCCCTACGTGTATTAATGTTGCTGTGATATGTAAAGCTATTCGTTTTTTTTTTACATTTTACAATGGGGTGCCTCGAGATTTTGCATCATTTTAGAGGGTGCCTCAAGATTGTGCATAATTTTAAAGGCTGCCTTGACTTAAAAAAGGTTGAGAAACTCTGCTCTACAGGCTTCATTGCAATCAGTGGATCATGAGATCCATGATGCTGCATTACCTAGCCTTTGTAAAAGATGGAATTTGCATGAAATGACCGCATTCTGACCGTACCGCCTACATTGCTCTTTTTAGCTTCGTAAAATAGCCTGTTGTGATTCTCTGGCCATGCTCAAAGCGATGTCACTGACTGCAGCTTGGTAGAAATTTCTGCGTCGTTCGGTCGGAATGTTTTATCCTCCCTGGCGGTCTGATTATGTCAGGATTTCTGTGCTAAAAGCGATACATTGTTTTGCATAGAAATCTGTTTTTATATTTTAAAACTCACCTTCCCCTGCGATCCCCCGCCGTCCAGCCATCCTCCCGCTGTGTGCTTGGCCGATGCCGGCACCTGTCTACTGGTTCCCTTCCCTGCGAGTGTTGCGTCCTACTGTTTTTAGGCACAAAGTAGCAGCGTAGATATCGGTCAGTTGCCTTGAGGGAGATGCATTGTCTGCCCACATGTAGTTATGTGTTTTTTCTTTTTCAGGCGGATGTTCGTCCTCAGACTGATGGATGCAATGGCCTGAGATATAACCTCACTACAGATATCATTGAGTCCATATTTCGTACCTATCCTGCAGGCAAGTTTTCATGTGCATGGTATGTTTCAAAAGTAGGTTTGAAGAGAATCTTTCAACAGGACACACATTACAAACTGTCCTGAGTGGTAGAAGACCCCTGAGTGGTAGAAGACCCCCAACATTTTCATGTTCTGCTTTTGCTTTCAGACCCAAAACATTATCAAATTCAGGGACTGTATAGTATGCATACAGTGGGGGAAAATAATTATTTGATCCCCCTGCAGGTTTTGTAAGTTTTGCCCACCTACAAAGCAATAAAGGGTCTATAATTTCTACCATGGGTGTATTTTAACCACTTTACCACCGGAGGATTTTGCTGTCTGGGCCACTTTTTGCGATTCGGCACTGTGCGACTTTAACGGACAATTGCGCGGTCATGCAATGCCGTACCCAAACTAAATTTACGTCCTTTTTTTCCCACAAACAGAGCTTTCTTTTGGTGGTATTTGATCACCTGTGCGATTTTTACTTTTTGCGCTATAAACAAAAAAACAGTGTCAATTTTGAAAAAATAACAATATTTTTCAAATTTTTTTTATATGAAATCCCCCCCCCCCCCCCAAAATGTAAAAATCAAATTTTTTTTATCATTTTAGGCCAATTTGTTTTCTGCTTCATATTTTTGGTAAAAAAATCGCAATAAGCGTATTTTGATTGGTTTGCGCAAAAGTTATTGCGTTTACTAACTAAGGGAAAGATTTCTGTAGTTTTTGGTGTTTGCGTTTTTTTTTTTTGTTTGTTTTTTTGCGGGACTGCGACATTGCGGCGGACAGATCGGACCCTTGACTGACATTTTTGACACTTTTGGGGGTACCAGTGACATTACTACAGTAATCAGTGCTATAAATATGCTGTAAAAATGACACTGGCAGGGAAGGGGTTAATTTTTTTTTGGGTGAGCAAGGGGTTAATGTATGCCTGGTGCTTACTAACGTGTGTGGGGGGAGGTGACTGAGTGACACAGGGACAGATCGCAGGTTCAGCTATGCTGAACCCTGCAATGTGACCCTGCCTGTCACTTAGGAGATCCCCAGACTCGATTCCCCGACGATCGGGGAAGAGCAGCGGCGATCACCGCCGCTCCTCCCCTGGCCCGACTCCCACTGTGGCTGAATACAGCGGGAGAGAGGGGAATGTCTGGCGACGTAGGTCTACGTCGCCAGACGTTATCGAGCCACTTTGCCGCAGTAGAGCTCCAGTGAGCAGCGGTAAAGTGGTTAAATGATAGAGACAGAATATCAACCAAAAATCCAGAAAACACACATGATACAAATTTTATAAATTCAGTTGCAGTTCAGTGAGTAAAAAACAATGCCGTGATTAAATATGACCAAAAGACAGCTCCTATTTGTGCGAAAACAATTATAGAAAAAATTCATATAGAAAAAATTCATATGGGTCCAGTGCTGCATGACCGCGCAATTGTCTTTTTAAAATGTGACAGCAATGAAAATTAGGCAGGAAGGGGGGTAAAACTGCCCAGTAGTCAAGTGGTTAATGATTGAATCTTTGGGATGAGAATATTTGAATAATAAGAGTAACAATTATTCTTTTCAGTGAAGCTCAAGTACGATGAGAATGTCCCTCACAACTTGACGGAGAAAGAGTTCTGGACCCGATTCTTCCAGTCACATTATTTTCACAGAGATCGGCTAAACACGGGATCCAAAGACTTGTTTGCTGAGTGCGCCAAGATGGACGAGAAAGGTAACCCGAGCATTAGAGGTCTTCCACACTTCTGGCAGATTGGAGTGCTTGCTGTGTATTCCAGATGCTTACAACATGAAGCGTGTTAAGACCTAGCCATGTACTGATCACATCACTCCCAGTTGACCTGGCACTTCTCCATTTATTGCTGCTGTTCTTATGTCAAACTTGTGCAACTTTGAATCCTTGAACCTGTCTTTGGCCTCTTCATTAGAATGTCACAGCTAATTTGCCTGAAGCAAGAAAGACAAATGTCAGTGATGTAGTTAAAGCTCCATGTTTTGTGGACATATTAGTTGCTGCTTACCTGTAATGCGCCATTTTTTATTTTGGCATAAAATTTCTAACATAATAAAATTGCATGCCCTACAGGTACAGGAAAATAGAAAAAAAATGGAAAAAGAGGGAAAATGAAATGCATTGAAGCTTAGTCCTCAAATGTGGGGTCCTCCCTCCGCCTTCCGTGATTTTGCCCGGGCCTCCCGTCCCACCGGGAGACCCGAGCACCCAGCCGGCGCGTCCGCCGGCTGGATGGAGTCCCGATCTAAGCCGGAAGCGGCTTCGATCGGGTCTCCGATGACGTAACCCGGAGGCGGCGTCCATGAAGTCACTTCCGGGTTACTGTGCTGCAAAAGGCGGCAGATTTAAAAAACGACTGTATGCAAAAATGCTGTTTTCTGCGTTTTGCATACATGGAAGTGTAGTGGAGGGGTTTGGGGTCTTTTAGATCCTCGATCCCTCCATAAAGAGTACCTGTCACTGCATATTGCTGTCACAAGGGATGTTTACATTGCTTGTGACAGCAATAAAAGTGATCAGATTTTTTATTTTTTTTTAAACCTCTAATAAAGTTAAAAAAAAAATAATAAAATAGGAAAAAATAGAAATAAAAAAATTTTAGCTGTCACCGTTAGCTCGCGCACGAAAGAAAACGTATACGGAAGTCGAGCCGCAAATTAAATCGCCGTTCAAACCACACATGTGAGGTATCGCCCCGATCGCCAGAGCGTGGGCAATAATTAAAAAAAAAAAGAGATACACTCTAACTCTAAACTGGTAACCGTTAAAATTTTTTAAAGCGTCACCTATTGAGATTTCTATTGACCGTAGTTTGTCGCCATCCCACGGGTGTGCGCAATTTTATACTGTAACATGTTGGGTGTCTATTTACTCAGCGTGACATCATCTTTCACAATATATAAAAAAATGGGCTAACTTTACTGTTTAGTATTTTTTAAATGCAGTGAAATGTGATTTTTCGTAATTTTTCCAAAAAAATGGCGTTTATAAGACCGCTGCGCAAATACCTCATGAAAAAAATATCGCAATGGCCGATATTTTATTCTCCAGAGTCTTTGCTAAGAAAATATATATAATGTTTGGGGGTTCTAAGTAGTTTTCTAGGAAAAAATACTGATTTTAACTTGTAAACAAAAAGTGTCCGAAATAGGGCTGGGGCTTGAGTGGTTAAAGTAATTGTAAAGACTAATTTTCCAAAAAAAATAAACATGTTCTACTTCTCTGCCCTGTGCAATTGGTTTTGCACAGAGTGGCCTGGATCCTCCTCTTCTCTGGTCCCCTGTTCTGTGCTCCTGGCCCCTCCCTCCTGTTAAGTGCCCCCACAGCAAGCAGCTTGCTATGGGGAACCCGAGCTGAGTCACAGCTCCCTGTGTCCTTTCAGACACTGAGCTGTAACCCCGGCCTCGCCCCCTCTCATTCCTGATTGGCTGACTGACTTTGACAACAGCTGTTTTAGCCAATGAGGGCAGCTTAGACACTCCTGCAAAATCGCTGCATAGAGATGGTGCTCAGATAAGTATTAGGGGGGTAAGGGGGGCTGCTGCACTCAGGTTTTTTTATTTTAATATTTTATTTGAATGCATAGAATGCATTAAGATTAAAAAAAAAAAAAAACCTTCTGCCTTTGCAATCCCTTTATTTCAGGTTCTTATATAGCGCTGTCAATTTACGCAGCGCTTTACATATACATTACACATTCACATCAGTCCCTGCCCTCAAGGAGCTTACAATCTAAGGTCCCTAACTCACATTCATACATAGTAGGGCCAATTTTTTATTTTTTTTTATAAGTTTTTATGATCTTTTTGGTATTCTTTCTCACTTGGTTATGACAAACAAATGCATATATGTTTGATCATTTAATGTAAGGTTTGTAGTTCTTAGCATGGTTCTTAAAAAAGATCCCAGCCTGGGAGGACACCAAAGGAACTGTCCAAATGGATACACTGGATGGTACCTGTAATAGCTAACAGACACAGCAAGGGGGCGCCAATCTAAGTGCAACAAGGGAGAGAGGAGGGCACAGGAAACAATAACTGGCAACTCACCGTGTGTGGATACCAGGCACTGGTGCATCTTCAGCTGGGAGGCATTCAGGATAGCAAGATGGACCTGCTGCTGCAGGGATGGATTGGGGTAGCCAGGGTCCATGCGTGCTGCTTGCTGTCCTGAGGCTGGCTGGCCACAGTGGCTACCACACTCAACCCCCACAGCAGCGGCTCCATTTTGGAATCCTGGATGGCTCCTCCTCCCAGCTGCAGATGCACCACTGACTGTTATACATGAAACCATCTACACACTGTGAGTTGCCAATTGTGTGCTGTGCCCTCCTCTCCACCTTGCCGCTGTTAGATTGGCGCCCCCCTTGCAGTCTCTCTTCGCTATTACAGGTACCATCCAGACCACATCCAATGTATCCATTGTGACAGTTCCTTTGTTGTTCTCCCAGGCTGGGATTCCTTTTGATAACCATAAAGACTATTCATTTTACTTTGTGATAGTTGCTAATTGTCGCGTGTTGTTTTTTTTTTTTTTTTTTTGTTTTCTTTGTTTTTTTTATGTTAAAACACCTACTACACTTATTCTGCACACTTTGCTCCTTTTGGAATTCTGTACACTGCATTTCTCTCTGGTTAATCAACTTTTGGTTTTGTTTCCAGGTTTAAAATCTTTGGTTTCTCAAGGGGTGAAGAATTCAATGTTGGATTTAACATCCCTGGATGACAAAAGTCTGGATGAGGTGAGATATTTTTAAAGGACGTTTCTTAAATGTTTAGGAATACAGGCATACCCCACTTTTAGTACACAATGGGACCAGAGCATGTATGTAAAACGAAAATGTACGTAAAGTGAAGCAATACCTTTTTTCACTTCTCAATGCATGTAAATACACTAACTCTATAGGAAATCTTGCTCAGCTTGACATGGCACTGCTCCCAAACCATAAGTGACAAGGACATCAAATTTGGGAAGCATGTTAAGGGGACCAAGGACTATGACATGGTTGATTACCTAGGCAAGCTGGCCGACCAAATAGGACAAGTTGTAGTCCTGGGTCCCCTCTCAGTGCGCCCTAAGTTTGGTGTCCCTGTCACTTATGGTTCGGGAGCAGTGCCATGTCAAGCTGACCAATATTTCCCATAGATGCCAATGTTAAACAGGGAGCAGTGCCTTACCAAGCTGACCAAGAGTTCCCATAGACGCCATTGTTAAAACCTTGCAGCAGTGCCATGTGAAGCTGAGCATGATTTCCCATAGATGCCAATGTTAAAAACCGGGAGTAGTGCCATGCCAAGCTGACCAAACTGTGTCCGTACTCGCGAGTATACGTAAAGTGAGTGTACGTAAAACGGGGTAGGCCTGTTTTCTAGAACTGTGTTTAGGACTTTAACTGGCCTTCTGTGTTAGTTTCTGTTACTTGGTGCATTTATTCAAAAATGTTTTTCCCCAGTCTTTATACTGGCCATGAATTATACTCTACATGACCAAAAGTATGTGGACACCACTCCAAACTATTGAGTTCAGGTATTTCAAGTGAAGGGTACTGTTAATGCTCCAGCATACAAAAACATTTTAGCCAATTGTGCCCTTTCAACCTTTTTGGTCCTCTTCTGTTCCAGCATGACTGTTCCCCTGTGTACAAAACCAGCTCCATAAAGACATGGATTGATGAGTTTGGTATGTAGGAACTCGAGTATCCTGCACAAAGTCCTGACCTCAACCCTAATGTGGGATGAATTGTAAGCTAGGTCTTCTCGTCCAACATCCGTACCTGACTTCGCCAATGCTCATTTGGCGTAATGGGTACACATTCCCCTAGAGACAATCTAAAATCTTGTGGAAAGCCTTCCGAGAAGAGTAGAAGCTCTCATACCCACAAGGTGTTGGGGAAGAGAGGATAAGGAAACTCCATGAAGCACCTTTGCAAAAAGTGCAGGCACACAAAGAGTTGAGTCCAATTAGGTGCATGTCACCTCTGAGGACCTATCTGATTTACTTATATGAAACCTGTTTATTGCACTCACGGAGGATACACTCCTCCTGTGATGAGAGAAGCACACAGAACAGCTATGCCTGCCCCTTCCCTCTGCTGCCCATTCACAGAAGCCTTTGTACACTGCTCAAAAAAATTAAAGGAACACTTTTTAATCAGAGTACAGCATCAAGTCAGTGAAACTCCTGACATATTGATCTGGTCAGTAAGGTTTGGGGGGGGGGGGGGGGGGTTGTTAATCAGCTTCAGCTGCTTTGGTGTTAATGAAATTAACATGTGCACCAGATGGGCAACAATGAGCCGACCTCCAAAACAGAAATGGTTTTACAGGTGGAGGGCACTGACATTTTTTTCCCAACTTATCTTTTCTGACTGTTCTTCACTAGTTTTGCATTTGGCTAGGGTCAGTGTCACTACTGGTAGCATGCAGTGATATCTTTACCCCATAGAGCAGGGATCCTCAAACTACGGCCCTCCAGCTGTTGCGGAACTACACATCCCATTAGGCATTGTAAAACTCTGACATTCACAGACATGACTAGGCATGATGGGAATTGTAGTTCCTGAATAACTGGAGGGCCATAGTTTGAAGACCCCTGCCATAGAGGTTTCTCAACTACTCCTCCAGGAAGGCACATCAATACGTGTCATTGCCAAAAGGTTTGCTGTGTCTCCAAGCACAGTCTCAAGAGCGTACAGGAGTTTCCAGGAGACAGGCAGTTACTCTAGGAGAGCTGCACAGGGTCATAGAAGGCCTTTAACCCATCATCAAGACCGGTATCTGCTCCTTTTTGCAAGGAGGAACAGGATGAGCACTGCCAGAGCCCTACAAAATGACCTCCAGCAGGCCACTGGTGTGAATGTCTCTGACCAAACAATCAGAAACCGATTCATGAGGGTGGCCAGAGGGCCCGATGTCCTCTAGTGGGCCCTGGGCTCACTGCCCGGCATTGTGGAGCTCAATTGGCATTTGCCATTAAACACCAGAATTTGCAGGTCCCCCACTATGCTGCCTGTAACATCATTTAGCATAACTGGTTTGGTGGTGGGTCAGTGATGGTCTGGGGAGGCATATCCATGGAGGGACGCACAGACCTCTACAGGCTAGACAATGGCACCCTGACTGCCATTAGGTATCAGGATGAAACTCTTGGACCCATTGTCAGACTCTACACTGGTGCTGTGGACCTGAGTTCCTCCTGGTGCATGACAATGCTCTAGCTCATGTGGTGAGAGTATGCCACCAGTTTCTGGAGGATGAAGGAATTGATACCATTGAATGACCCCCATGCTTGCCTGACCTAAATCTAATAGAACACCTCTGGGACATTATGTTTTGGTCCATTCGACGCCGCCAGGTTGCCAGTCTTTTCGGGAGCTCAGTGATGCCCTTGTCCAGGTCTGGGAGGAAATACCCCAGGACACCCTCCGTCATCTCATTAGGAGCATGCCCCGATGTTCTCAGGCTTGAATACAGGCATTTGGGGGCCATACAAACTACTGAGTACAATGTTGAGTTGCTGCAATGAAATTTCAGCAAAATTGACTAGCCTGCTGCATCTTTTTTTTTTTTTTTTCCACTTTGATTTTCGGGGTGTCTTTGAATTCAGCCCTCTGTAGGATGATGATATTCATTTACATCAAACGATGTGGCATCCTTTCCTTCCGAACACATTACCCAGTCCATACCAGTATAGATCCTAACACATTACCCAGTCCATACCAGTATAGATCCTAACACATTACCCAGTCCATACCAGTATAGATCCTAACACATTACCCAGTCCATACCAGTATAGATCCTAACACCTTACCCAGTCCATACCAGTATAGATCCTAACACATAACCCAGTCCATATCAGTATAGATATCCAGCATGAAATTTTTCCCCGTTGAGATCTGATGCGTTTTTAAAGTGTTCCTTTAATTGTTTTTGAGCAATGTATTTTGTGAATGAGTTCACATAATACAAAGGCTTCTGTGAGTGTGCAGAAGAAGGGGATGGGCAGACATAACAGTTCAAGCCACTCTGCTCTTGTAAACTGGGGGCACAGTGAGAAGTGTCAGAGCTCAAGAAGATATCTTCCAAAAACAATACAATGTATAATAAACAAGATGTGAATAACAGAGAGAAGTCCACGAGGCAGCAGGCACCTAGTTGGACTTAACTCATAGTATGCCTGCAGTTTTTTTTCAAAGAAGCTTAGTTCCAGGATTTCATTTTTAATGTGTATGGGTTTTGTAATGGGATGTCTAATAGGTTCATACAGGTGTGATGGTCGGGGGTCAACAAGCTTTTGGCCATATTCTGTATCTTTACACATCATTTAAATAACTTTGAATAGTTTATTTTCTTGTTATCAAACTAAGTAAGCCCAGTTTTTCTAACCTTTTCTTTATGTGCATGAAATTGGGATTGTGACAATGTCCTCTTCTCTCTTAGGGATACGGAATTTCCTCTGGGCCATCCACTTCAAATGCAAAATCTGTGAAAGAAAACAGCAATGCCGCCATCATCAAACGATTTAATCACCACAGTGCCATGGTGCTGGCAGCAGGTCTCAGAAAAGAGTATGTTTACACAGGATTAGACCTCCATCATACTGGGCTTATGTTGAGGGTACAGCTGTAATGAGCCAAATAGACCATTCCCATCCCATTGACTTTTCTGCCCATGACCAGCTATTTAGATGTGTGATGAAGCTAAAATAATATGAAAAAAAGCAAATCCTTTTTTGTGAATCTAATGTTCCTTACCTGGAGATCCTACAAGTAACTGAACTTCCTATTGAAGACCCAACAAGGCTAAGCCACTGCCTCACAATTAGCAACAGCATTGCAGCTTTCCATGCACACTTCTTTAGCTGCCTATCAGGCCTGCCAGGTAGCCAACTTGAAGGAGCTGGCATGGTGGTGGCTTAGTGTTGTCCGCCTGCAGCAGGAAGTGCTCATATTAGCAGGATCTCCAGGAAAGACTTTGCAACTGATTCACAAAAATATTTTCTTAACAAAACTTTATGTAGTGAGACGTGATTCCAAAATATACTGAAAAATAGGTTAAGGGGTATACATATCTATTTTTTTTTTTGAGCTATGCTCATATTTTATTGTAGCCACTTTAGCTCTTTGCTATAGCTGATAAACGGCTACAGCATGGCGTTCCAGTTTTGGGAGGACGTCCCTGGATGTCCTCTCATGGATGCGCATCAGGTGCACTCCATGACTGCTCTTGGACACAGCGGCTCACAGATTGGGGTAAATGGCAGCATGTAAGGAATGGAGAACTGATCGGTGAGTACATTGTTTACATTGATTATCAGTGCAGCTTATAAGTGCAACCTCCGTGTATGCACAGCTCTGTTTACAGTACTGGAGGGAATGGTGAGCAGGCAGGTAGGGGCATTTTATTGCAAAATTGACATTGCATGCCTCTTCTGCAATAAAAGCCTGCCTGTTCACTCTTTGTTACAGTGGAACTTCAGTCTAGCTATCCAGTCTGGAAAAACTGAAGGGCTGAAATACTTCCCTGATACAGTTGCAGGTCCCCTCTTGAGTCACAACATTTGATCACGTAACCTTCTGAATGAGGCAGGCACACTAAACGGTAGGTTTACTAGGCACTGAATGTATCACCTGTGTATATAACTGTGTGCTTTGATGTCTTTTGTAGAGAAGCACAAAATGACCAATATAGTGAGACGAGTAGCACAGATGGCAATTCTCGGGACTCCGATTTTTTTCAGCCCCCTCTAAAGAAGGTAAGAATTGTTATATCAGCAGCTACTGCCCACAGGTTTTAATATCTGCTCATGTCCACTTAAGAAGCTAATCGCAGCCTCAAAGTTTAATATTCGCTGCTGATTTTCAGCACATTGTATAGGATGGACTAGTTTGGGGTTGATTTGCTAAAACTGGAGAGTGCAAAATCTGGAGCAGCTCTTCATGGTAGCCAATCGGCTTCGAACTTTAGCCTGTTCAATTAAAGTGGTTGTAAACCCCATTCATAAAATTTGACCTAAGTATAAATATCTGTAGTGTTTACTTATCTCTCTCCAAAGCTCTAAGTGTCGTTTCTTTCTGCTGCTCTGTTCCTCTGTTATCAGAAGGGTCACTTCTGACAAGTTCTCCCACATACCAGATAACAGCAGCTGAAAATGGTGTTGGAGAGGTAGCTTAGAGGTAGATAAGCAGAGAGCTGGTCTATTCATAATACAGCTCTGCATTTTCCTTTGCCTATGTGAGAGTTGGGGTGAGTGTCTTTTCTCCAATCAGCTCTCACACACAGACTCCACACCCACTGCTGAAACCGATTTCTATCATGATTTGCACTTTCTAGAGAGTGTAGAAAGGGAAAGACAGCAGATCTACAAGTAAAACTTATGTAGGAGGGTTTGTTTTATCTCTGTATCATCTGAGCCTATTCACTTCACTGGGTATAGGAGGGGGTTTACATCCACTTTAAGCTTTGACAATAAAACCTGGAAGCGGATTGGTTTCTATGCAGAGCTGCACCAGGTTTTGCACTCTCCAGTTTTAGTAAATCAATACAGTTGTGGCTTTGGGGCATATAAGGTGTAAGAGAGATATATATTGTTTGGCCACCACAAAGAGCCCAGTGAGTGTTCGGGCCTCTGTGTTCATTGGAACTGGTAAGTATTCCCTTTTTGGTTTAGTGTAGTAAAGAAAATGATGATGGCCGAACATTAATTCAAAGGCAAAGAATGTGTCCCTAGAGCTGCACATCAAAGCAATACAGTGCATCAAAGAGATAGACTGAGGGTACTTTTATCTCTGTCCTAGGCACACGTGACCAGGATGCAGATAGACTAAGGGTACTTCTATCTCTGTCCTAGGCACACATGACTAGGATGCAGATAGACTGAGGGTACTTCTATCTCTGTCCTAGGCACACATGACTAGGATGCAGATAGACTGAGGGTACTTCTATCTCTGTCCTAGGCAAATGTGACCAGGATGGAGATAGACTGAGGGTACTTCTATCTCTGTCCTAGGCAAACGTGACTAGGATGCAGATAGACTGAGGGTACTTCTATCTCTGTCCTAGGCACACATGACTAGGATGCAGATAGACTGAGGGTACTTCTATCTCTGTCCTAGGCAAACGTGACCAGGATGGAGATAGACTGAGGGTACTTCTATCTCTGTCCTAGGCACACATGACTAGGATGCAGATAGACTAAGGGTACTTCTATCTCTGTCCTAGGCACACATGACTAGGATGCAGATGGACTAAGGGTGCTTCTATCTCTGTCCTAGGTAAACGTGACCAGGATGGAGATAGACTGAGGGTACTTCTATCTCTGTCCTAGGCACACATGACTAGGATGCAGATAGACTAATGCCCCATACACACGTGCAGATTATCTGCAGACTTTTGTCTGCAGATTTACCAAAACCATATAATATGAGGTCAAACCTAAACACTTTCAATTTGTATGCAATCCAGCAGGCCCTTGCACTACATAGAAAAGGTAAGTCTGCAGACAAAAGTCTGCAGATAATCTGCACGTGTGTATGGGGCATAAGGGTACTTCTATCTGTCCTAGGCACACATGACTAGGATGCAGATAGACTGAGGGTACTTCTAGCTCTGTCCTAGGCACACGTGACCAGGATGGAGATAGACTGAGGGTACTTCTATCTCTGTCCTAGGCAAACGTGACCAGGATGGAGATAGACTGAGGGTACTTCTATCTCTGACCTAGGCACACATGACTAGGATGCAGATAGACTGAGGGTACTTCTAGCTCTGTCCTAGGCACACATGACTAGGATGCAGATAGACTGAGGGTACTTCTATCTCTGTCCTAGGCAAACGTGACCAGGATGGAGATAGACTGAGGGTACTTCTATCTCTGTCCTAGGCACACATGACCAGGATGCAGATAGACTGAGGGTACTTTTATCTCTGTCCTAGGCAAATGTGACCAGGGTGGAGATAGTAGTAGCCTCAGTCTATCTCTTTGATGCACTGTATTACTTTGGTCTGCAGCTCTCTGGACACATGATTTCCCTGCAGATTCTATACAGAGTTTGGATGGGTTTTTTCCCCAGCCAGCACCCGCAGCGGAACCCACCGAACTTGACTGTACCAGCCAGAGCGGGGACCCAAAGCTTCTACTTGGTGCAGATTAATAATTACTGCAATTTTGTATTTATTGATTGAACAACGCCAGTTATATCGCCTATAGTGGCATCTCAGGTCACATCTTAATTGCTTATTACAGAAAGGATTTATTTTGTAGGTGAAGCTGCAGGAGGCAATAGACTATGAAGATCTGGGAGAACGGAATGGTTTGAAGCCAATAGCACTTAATCTTAAAAAATCCGATAGGTAAATATCACATTTATGGATCATGTTTTTAGTTAGCTTCCTGCTTGCTTACTTTCTTGTACAAGTCCGCAGAAAATTAGTCGCCATTTGGACAGATATTGGCTGACCCTTTGGTACTCATGTGTATGATAGCATGTCCTCGCTCTCTGACCCTCATTTCCTTTATTGGGTCTGCAGTTTCTGACAGTCCTCTCAAGCATTAGATATATTGAGCATTATGTGCGGCCCTTTGGTGATGGCGTGGGCCACATTTTAGGCCCCATTTAGCTTATGAAATGACAACCACTGCTATACATTGTTTAAGGGACAAAGTGTGACACTGCAGCCAATCAAAGTTCACTTAATGAAAATCAATGCGCAGCACCGGGAGGGGGGGGGGGGGGTGTATTTGTCATTTGAACCAGGACATTTACATAGGTTAGGGACACTCCCTAATTCAGACCTTGATCAGATCAGGATTCATAGTCAGCAGCAGCTGACAGGCGTTATATAATTAGTTACTACCTGTCCAGACCTTCAAATCCAGCACTGGTTGAGCTATAAGCTATATCTATCTATATCTATATCTATATCTATATATCTATATATCTAAGCTATATCGCTTCTCGGCCTTTTGGCTAAGATCAAGTGTAGTATCTGTTCTTATCAGTTGGTATGGGCCTTAGCTAGTACCAGTATGACCGAAACCCGGAGCGCTCTGAGTATTGAGGTATGGGAAGTAGGTCATCTGGGAAAGCATGTGGGGCCCGCCGCCTTCTGATTCGAATGGGTTGAACTGTCCTAACCAGTTTGAAGGGAGCGGGAAGCCGGTTCGGGGGGGCCGGTGGAACTGCTCCTGGATGTAATGGGCTGAGGAACAGGATGGCGAGGGGAGGGCTTTCTCTCCTGGGTTTTGATCTGGCTTTTGTGGCGAGCCTGTCCCCAGTTGTAGGTAAGCTCTCTCTAAGCTGTCCAGGTTCTGATGTCTGCTGGTGGGGATAGGCTACACTCGGTCTGGCCGGGGGCTGAGATTGAAAAAGCCCGTAGTGTAAGTGCCCCTGGGGTGGCAGCCCAGGGGTGCCTTAATTTCTCACTGGTGAGGGGCAGCTCGCCTTGAGTTCTTTTGGCACCTTGGTCACTGCACTATGCACACCTTTTTCACACCTGCCTCTTGGGACAGGCCTTTTGGCTTGCACCAGAGGAATTTTTTATTCCGGCTGGAAGGCCTGCCTTGGTTCCTCACATGGCACCATTGCACTTTCCCCACTTCCCCTTCCCCACTTTTATGTTTTGTCTGTCCTTTTTATTTGGAGTTTGTCACCTGCACTTTCACCTTTTTTTCTTTATTTGCACGACGAGAGTGTGTGGGTCTTCGGGCCCTGCCTTAAGTCTTGGGAGGGGGTGGATATGGCCTTTTGGCTTAGTTCACCCTCTCCTATGGGGCCTCCCTTCGGGGGAGCCCTACTTAGTACTCGGTGGGGGCTGTTTCGGCAGTCCCCCTGAAGAACGGGGTCTGTCTGGTTTCGGCCAGATAGACCATGAGTGCCTTGTGTCCCTGTCAGGAGTCTTGCGCCCCGGGGGACTGAGGTTTCGGGTCCTACCTCTTCGGAGGGAAGACCATTCGATTTCGCACACCCTGTGCTTTTTTGTGTTCTCACTTTGTGTGTGTGCACTTTTTTATGCACCGGGTGGAGTCTTTTGAGTGTGTTGCACACGCTACGGGCTTAAAAAAAAAAAAAAAAAAAAAAAAAAAACTGGTTGAGCTATAAGGCTTCTCGGCATTTTGGCTAAGATCAAGTGTAGTATCTGTTCTTATCAGTTGGTATGGACCCTGATGGTTAGTATCCGCATGGGGCTGAAAGGTCCCGGGGCGCTTTGGGCGTAACTGGAGGACCGGGAAGTAAGCCATGTCAGAGAAAGCCGGATGGGTCTATTGCCTTCTGATTTGAATGGGTCCGCCCCTATCAGTTTGAAGGGAGCGAGAATGCCGGTTCCAGTTACACACCGGTTAGTACTGCTCCTGGATGTAATTGGTAAGGAATTCGGATGGCAGCAGGGGGGGCTTTTTCCTCCTGGGTTGAACTGGGCCTTTGGATGGAGGGCCTAGTCCCCAGTTGAAGGCAAGCTCTCCCTAATGCTGTTCACGTTCCAAGCCTCCTGGTAGGTAAGGGCTACACTGGGTCTGGCCAGGGGCTGAGACCGAAAAAGCCAGTGGTGTACGTGCCCCTGGTGTGGCAGCCCAGTGGTGCCTCAATTTCACTGGTGAGGGGCAGCTCACCTGAGTTTTTGTGGCACCTTGGTCACTGCACCATCACACTTTTTCAGCACCTGCCTCTTGGGACGGGCCTTTTGGCCAGCACCAGAGGAATTTTTTTATTCCTGGCCGGGGGGCCTGCCAAGGTCCTGCACTTTGGCACTACCCAGCACTTCTCCACTTCCCTTTTCCCCACTCTTTTTTTCTTTGTTGTCACGTTTGTCCCTTTTTTTGGTTGAGCACTTGCACGACTTGTACGCCGTAGGTCCTCGGGCCTGCCCTGAAAGTCTTGGGAGGGGGTGGATATGGCCTTCTGGCTTAGTTCGCCCTCTCTCATGGGGTCTCCCTTTGGGGGAGCCCCACCAAGTACTCGGGGTGGGCTGTTTCGGCAGTCCCCCTGAAGAATGGGGTCTGCCTGGCTTCGGCTGGGTGGACCAAAGTGAGTACCTCAGTCCCTGTCAGGAGCTTCGCGCCCCGGGGGAACAAGGTCAGGTACCTTCCTCTTCGGAGGAGGGCCATGTGTACGCCTTGTGCACTTTTTGTGTGTCTCACGTTTGCGTGTGTGCACTTTTTTATGCACCGGGTGTTAAGTCTTTTGAGTGTGTTTCACACACCACGGGCTTTAAAAGACAAAACTGGCTGAGCTATATCTTCCAGGACCAATCCAAGTTTCCAGTTCTGGACCAGATACAGAGCACCACAAAGGAAATGTATGCTGGAAGACTTCTTTATATCTATCTATCTATCTATCTATCTATCTATCTATCTATCTATCTATATATATATATATATATATATATATATATATATATATATAGTGTATGTGTGTATATATATATATATATATATATATATATATATATATATATATATATATATATATATATATATATATATATATAAACACACACACACACACACACACACACATATACATATATATATATATATATATATCATTTTATTTTTTTGGGAGTCCGATAAGGAACGCAGGAATTTATTAACTGTCAGATTATCTTGCCTTGCACACAATGCTGACACTCATCTAAAGCTAGCTTTGGGTGCAAAGTCCTTTCTGTTTTTAGTGCACCTGTTAGCATTGGTTTGCTTTGTTATCCACCTCTAAAGTTGGACTGCTTTTGGACGTCCAGACAATGAATAACTTCCTGTGTACATCTGAGGACCAGATAGAAAGTAGAAATGTTGTACTCATGGTGAAATCCCATTGAGGGGTTTGGGCTCCAGCCCTCTGTGTTTTATGATCATGCTTCTGTAGTGCTTTGCTACAAACGGAGGCATTCTGGTAGTAGGGGGGAGTTATGGAGGGCTTTTCCTGGACTGGTCTACAAAATTTTTTTTTTTTTGTCCGTGTCGAATTCTCCTGTAGGCAGCAGTATAACCCTGACGGTTGAAGAATTGCAGGTATGGATATTTCATACAAGTTACATTGTTCCAGCTTGGACCAATGTAACTATGCTGGACCAATGTAACTATGCATATATCATACCTATGGAATCCCCCTGGAAACTGGAAATCACTGTAGTAAACACCGCTAATCCAGTGATCTCCACTTGCTTCTGGATCCCATGCCGAAAGGCTGCCCTGCTGCATTGTGAACACAGGAGGTTGGCTGCTTGTCAAAGACCCCATTGAAAGAGTGCTTTTCATACTCAGTGAATGCAAAGCTTTCTCTGATTGGACAGAGGAGGAGAGCATGATATCACTGTGTGGTGCCCCTCCATCTCCTCTAATCAGAAAATGCCTGGCATCCACTAAGAGAGTGCAAAGTGATCCCTGAATGGTTCCTGTGCCGAGCAGCCAACCTCCCATATTCAGAATGTAGCAAGGCAGCCACTCAGCACAGGATCCAGAAGCAAGTGAAGATCACTTTTGTAAGGGAGTATCAGTGTCTACTACAGTGATTTCCAGCTTCCACGGGGATCCCACAGGTATGATATATGCAGATTAACATTGGTCCAAGTTGGATCAGTGTAATGATGTATAGAATGCCTTGTCGATTTGTGGTGCCTCAAGTCAAGTATGGGATTTTAAGGGCAGGAGTAAGGCGAGTAAACAGTAGTAGTACAATTTGTAGATAAAATTTATTCACATGTATAATTATATACAGAGATTTGAGTGAATTAATGGGTAAAGTCCCATTGTGATAGTGAAGAGAAAAGAGTAGTAGGTGTGGTTACACGTGAAAATAGTGACTTAGACAAGAAAGGTAGATGGTCCTGCTCTGCTGTTCCTCATATCAAAGAATGGGAAATGGTTGCAGAGAGGGGCCTGATCGGTATTCCAACATGTTTCGGCCCAGTAGCGGCCTTTATCAAGGATGTTACCGATTCTAGGAATAAGTACAATGAATTGTCAGAAATAGTAGCATATATTTGCTCAAGTTTAAGTTATATATAGAATAGTAGATAAACATACATATTTTTTGTCCACTTTCTGGAGTATTGCTTTCCCAGACTTTTTCCAGGAGCTGCAGGAACAATGCTGTATTGGGTGAGAAAAGTGCGGTATAGTTGTAGTTGGAGCCACAGGTGAAACAGCCTGAAGAGTTGTTGGTAATAAGTAGTATAAAAATAATAATAATAATTACTTCTTGGGCCACGTTTTTTCTGGTCCAATGTAGTTCAATGTGGCTATAGTGTATAACTTTCCACATTGATGGAGATCATCTGTGGTGTTTGCACATTGATGGGAGTCATCTGAGGTGCAAGGTATATAAGAAAGATGCATAGTAAAGTAAAGGATGGTTTGAGGTAAAAATAAATAAACATCCTTGAATGCAGTACTGAGGGTTTGAAAAGTAAGGACTTGATGGAGAGATGTTGGTACATCTTTTCAAGTCTATGCTTACGTTTTGTAGAAGGTATTGGTATGGTGTTGCAGCATGTTGCCTCCAGGTCCTGTCCTCCTGCGATCCGGGAGAGACTGAGGATCTGGAGGTGTTCCCCGGCCTTTTAAAGGCTGTCGCACATGCGCAGTGATGCGCTGTGTGACGCCTATGGGCGGTGTCCGTGGTCTGACGTGAGATGCGTCTGCACGCGGCAGATGCGGCATCCCTTGTAGCCGTGCGGATGTGCCCCTGCGGCCGCCGACACGGAAGAAAGCCAATAAATCCCAAGGGGGATAGTGGAGGGTGCAGGACCGACCGATTGGCTTAAAAATGCCCCGATCCAAAAGGGGAATCGGGGCTTTCCGTGCCGGGAGTTCCTGGAGTGCAGGAAATAAGCAAAAGAAGTGGATGAACAGTGTCATGACAGTGTATGTACAGACGTGTAAATACCAATTAAGTACATATGAGGAAGATTAAATAAATAAACAAGATATAATATATATTGATATATATAGTTATGGGGGAAGGGGGTTGGGACTTTGAATGAGACTCCTGACCACCGGAGTCTCCATCCCTGTTTGCATGAAAGCAAGAAAATGAAAGCAAAGTTGGGACTTTGAATGAGGTGGGACCAGACCATGATAGATGTATATGTAATGAAAGGGACACAGGATAATGTAAAATCGTATGTTTATTGGCAGTCTATAGACCAGATACATATGTACCTATTTGTATGTACCAGGATAATTATGTATTACCATGTACCTCTGTCTTGGACCCTGTATACTTACCTCTGTTTCATTTAGGTGTACCCCATTACCATGGGCTACACGGTTTCAGTGAACATTTGGCTATATTAGTATCTGGTCTATAGACTGCCAATAAACATACGATTTTACATTATCCTGTGTCCCTTTCATTACATATACATCTATCATGGTCTGGTCCCACCTCATTCAAAGTCCCAACTTTGCTGCTATTGATATATATAGTTGCAGCAATATAATCATGAAGGGAGAGGGGATGTGAGACGGTCTGGATAGGGTCCGAGTAGGGAGGGTATTCTATGGTCAGGTATCCCGGTATCATGTTTTCGGCATGTATTGGGGAGTAGGATGGCCAAAAAATGGCCAATTGTAGGTTGGTCTAAATGGAGGTGGATTTCCTTGGTATGAGTTTAGTCTTTTTTGCCGGAAGAGAAACCTGGGAGGAATGGACGATAACTTTGGGCTTCATTTAGCCCTGGTGGGATGGTGGCCTTGAGAAGAGTAATCCAACGCATTTCTAGTTGTAATAACGTTTTGTTCCAGTCCCCCCCACGTAGTGGGATGTGGATCCTGTCCAGGGCCATGAAGTTGATTTTGGGCATTTTATAGTTGTGGTTGTCCCTTACGTGTCTGCCCAAAGGCACATAGAAATTGCCAATGTGCATGGTTTGGAGGTGTTGGTTGACCCTCTTCCCAAATTCCTGTCGGGTCTTTCCTATGTAGAAGGACCCGCATTCGCAGGTCATCATGTATATTATTCCTTTGGTTTTGCAGTTGCAAAAGTGCTTGGGTTGAAATGGTTCTCCATTCGGTAAGATAGTATTAGTTATTTGGCGGATGACAGGGCATTGGGCGCAGTCTCCGCATGGAAAGGTGCCTTTGTTCTTGCATGGGTCTCTTTTTGATCCTTCCTGGAATTCACTACGTACCAGTTGTTGTTGGAGGGAGCCTGCTTTCCTAAAAGTAATAGGTGGGTGGTGTGGTAGGAACTTCGAGGTGCTGGGTTCTTCCATGAGGATGGGCCAATTCTTAGTAAAGATGTTTCTAATTTCCTGGTGTTCGTTGGTGAATCTGATGATGATGCGAGTATCAATTCCGGTTTTGCTGGATTGCTTGTTTTTGAAGAGAAGCATTTCTCTATCTTTGTTGTTGGCCCGATTGTATGCCTTGCGTAGAGAGGTTTTGGTGTAGCCTCTTTCTAGGAATCGGGAAGTGAGTGCATCAGCTTCCAATTTGAAGTTGGCTGGGTCATTACAATTTCTCTTGATTCTGAGGTATTGGCTATAGGGTATGGAGTGAATGAGGGGTTGTGGATGAAAGCTTGAGGCATGAAGAATGGAATTGCCTGCTGTCTCCTTTCTATAGAGAGTGGTGGAGATTTTTCCTGTGGGGTCTTTATATATTAGGGTATCAAGAAACGATATTTGATGTTTGTTATATGACATTGTGAAAAACATATTGTATTCGTTTTGATTCATCTTGGTTAATAACTCAAGTATCATGTGTTCTGGTCCGTTCCAAATAATCAATATATCGTCAATATATCTTTGCCATATGAGAATCTTGTCAGTATAGATGGTGTTTACTTCACTTGATAGAAATTCTTGCTCCCATGAGCCTAAGTAAATATTGGCGTACGAGGGCGCGCAGCTGGTTCCCATCGCAACCCCGCACGTTTGGATGTAGTAGTTGCCACCGAATGTGAAGACATTATAATTGAGTATGTATTGTAGCATGTCTGTGATGAACAGGTTGAATTTTTGATCACGTTGATTGTGGCAGCGAAGTGTTTTTTCGATAATTTGTATTCCTTTGGTGTGAGGTATGTTGTTGTATAGAGATTCCACGTCAATCGTGATTAGGTAGGTTTCTTCTGGTATGGTGATGTCATTAAGTATCCTGAGAAGATGAAGTGTGTCTTGAGTATAAGAAGGCAGGTCTTTGACATGAGGGCGTAAGTATCGGTCAATAACTTTACTCATGGACTCTGAGATGCTTCCATTCCCTGATATAATCGGTCTTCCAGGTGGGTCATCCATGTTTTTATGCAGTTTGGGTAGTGCATATAATGTCGGAGTTTTGGGGTGTGGTGTCCTTATATATTCCCATAGGTTCTGGGAAATGGTACCTTCCCGGAATGCATTATCCACTTTGGTGTAGAAGATTTGATCATATGATTTGATCATAATTGGGGCAATCTGTTTGTAGCATTTGGTGTTAGAGAGTATTGTGTGGCACATATTTTTGTATTTTTCTTTGCTCATAACAACTACATTGCCTCCTTTGTCAGATGGCTTGATGATAATTGTGTCGTTATTTTTGAGTTCTTGAAGAGCTCGTTTTTGTTTGTTGGTCAGGTTAGACATATGTTTTTTCTCTCTGATTGCTTCTATGTCTTTTGTGGTTTGTCGCACAAACAGTGCGATTGCTGGGTTGGTGTTAAAGGAAGGGAATTTATTTGATTTCTTTTTGAAAGTAGGTATGTCTGTAGTTGCTTCTGGTTCCTCATTGTCAGAGTCTTGGTCTGGTTCACTGGGATCATCCCAGTCATCTAGGTCACTTTCTTGGAGTAGTAGGTTGAGGTCCCGGATGGCTCTGAACTCAGCCGCTGTAAGTGTAGGTGTGGCTTGTGGTTGGGGTTGTTTGTGATAAAGAGTTTTGAGTAGTAGATTTCTGGCAAATAAGTTGACGTCTTTGATGGTTTCAAACTTGTCTAGGCATGTATTAGGACAAAAGGAAAGGCCTAGAGATAGCACTTCATTTTGTTCCTTGGTTAGTATGTGGGATGATAGGTTTATTACCGTTTTTCTTCCTCCTGTTTCTTCTCCGATTGGTGTTTCCTGGGGGGTTTGGGGTTCGTTTTCCCTAAAAAAACACTCTGTTGTTTCTGGTCGACCTTTGATCGTGTAAACAACAAGAACCACAACGTAGAACAGATGAGGAAAACACTCAGGAAAATGAACCCCATTTCCAAGGAACCAATATGGCATACGAACAAGCCACACAATCAGGGAACACAGACCAACCCCCCAAAGCCTACAACATGTTTACACGATCAAAGGTCGACCAGAAACAACAGAGTGTTTTTTTAGGGAAAACGAACCCCAAACCCCCCAGGAAACACCAATCGGAGAAGAAACAGGAGGAAGAAAAACGGTAATAAACCTATCATCCCACATACTAACCAAGGAACAAAATGAAGTGCTATCTCTAGGCCTTTCCTTTTGTCCTAATACATGCCTAGACAAGTTTGAAACCATCAAAGACGTCAACTTATTTGCCAGAAATCTACTACTCAAAACTCTTTATCACAAACAACCCCAACCACAAGCCACACCTACACTTACAGCGGCTGAGTTCAGAGCCATCCGGGACCTCAACCTACTACTCCAAGAAAGTGACCTAGATGACTGGGATGATCCCAGTGAACCAGACCAAGACTCTGACAATGAGGAACCAGAAGCAACTACAGACATACCTACTTTCAAAAAGAAATCAAATAAATTCCCTTCCTTTAACACCAACCCAGCAATCGCACTGTTTGTGCGACAAACCACAAAAGACATAGAAGCAATCAGAGAGAAAAAACATATGTCTAACCTGACCAACAAACAAAAACGAGCTCTTCAAGAACTCAAAAATAACGACACAATTATCATCAAGCCATCTGACAAAGGAGGCAATGTAGTTGTTATGAGCAAAGAAAAATACAAAAATATGTGCCACACAATACTCTCTAACACCAAATGCTACAAACAGATTGCCCCAATTATGATCAAATCATATGATCAAATCTTCTACACCAAAGTGGATAATGCATTCCGGGAAGGTACCATTTCCCAGAACCTATGGGAATATATAAGGACACCACACCCCAAAACTCCGACATTATATGCACTACCCAAACTGCATAAAAACATGGATGACCCACCTGGAAGACCGATTATATCCGGGAATGGAAGCATCTCAGAGTCCATGAGTAAAGTTATTGACCGATACTTACGCCCTCATGTCAAAGACCTGCCTTCTTATACTCAAGACACACTTCATCTTCTCAGGATACTTAATGACATCACCATACCAGAAGAAACCTACCTAATCACGATTGACGTGGAATCTCTATACAACAACATACCTCACACCAAAGGAATACAAATTATCGAAAAAACACTTCGCTGCCACAATCAACGTGATCAAAAATTCAACCTGTTCATCACAGACATGCTACAATACATACTCAATTATAATGTCTTCACATTCGGTGGCAACTACTACATCCAAACGTGCGGGGTTGCGATGGGAACCAGCTGCGCGCCCTCGTACGCCAATATTTACTTAGGCTCATGGGAGCAAGAATTTCTATCAAGTGAAGTAAACACCATCTATACTGACAAGATTCTCATATGGCAAAGATATATTGACGATATATTGATTATTTGGAACGGACCAGAACACATGATACTTGAGTTATTAACCAAGATGAATCAAAACGAATACAATATGTTTTTCACAATGTCATATAACAAACATCAAATATCGTTTCTTGATACCCTAATATATAAAGACCCCACAGGAAAAATCTCCACCACTCTCTATAGAAAGGAGACAGCAGGCAATTCCATTCTTCATGCCTCAAGCTTTCATCCACAACCCCTCATTCACTCCATACCCTATAGCCAATACCTCAGAATCAAGAGAAATTGTAATGACCCAGCCAACTTCAAATTGGAAGCTGATGCACTCACTTCCCGATTCCTAGAAAGAGGCTACACCAAAACCTCTCTACGCAAGGCATACAATCGGGCCAACAACAAAGATAGAGAAATGCTTCTCTTCAAAAACAAGCAATCCAGCAAAACCGGAATTGATACTCGCATCATCATCAGATTCACCAACGAACACCAGGAAATTAGAAACATCTTTACTAAGAATTGGCCCATCCTCATGGAAGAACCCAGCACCTCGAAGTTCCTACCACACCACCCACCTATTACTTTTAGGAAAGCAGGCTCCCTCCAACAACAACTGGTACGTAGTGAATTCCAGGAAGGATCAAAAAGAGACCCATGCAAGAACAAAGGCACCTTTCCATGCGGAGACTGCGCCCAATGCCCTGTCATCCGCCAAATAACTAATACTATCTTACCGAATGGAGAACCATTTCAACCCAAGCACTTTTGCAACTGCAAAACCAAAGGAATAATATACATGATGACCTGCGAATGCGGGTCCTTCTACATAGGAAAGACCCGACAGGAATTTGGGAAGAGGGTCAACCAACACCTCCAAACCATGCACATTGGCAATTTCTATGTGCCTTTGGGCAGACACGTAAGGGACAACCACAACTATAAAATGCCCAAAATCAACTTCATGGCCCTGGACAGGATCCACATCCCACTACGTGGGGGGGACTGGAACAAAACGTTATTACAACTAGAAATGCGTTGGATTACTCTTCTCAAGGCCACCATCCCACCAGGGCTAAATGAAGCCCAAAGTTATCGTCCATTCCTCCCAGGTTTCTCTTCCGGCAAAAAAGACTAAACTCATACCAAGGAAATCCACCTCCATTTAGACCAACCTACAATTGGCCATTTTTTGGCCATCCTACTCCCCAATACATGCCGAAAACATGATACCGGGATACCTGACCATAGAATACCCTCCCTACTCGGACCCTATCCAGACCGTCTCACATCCCCTCTCCCTTCATGATTATATTGCTGCAACTATATATATCAATATATATTATATCTTGTTTATTTATTTAATCTTCCTCATATGTACTTAATTGGTATTTACACGTCTGTACATACACTGTCATGACACTGTTCATCCACTTCTTTTGCTTATTTCCTGCACTCCAGGAACTCCCGGCACGGAAAGCCCCGATTCCCCTTTTGGATCGGGGCATTTTTAAGCCAATCGGTCGGTCCTGCACCCTCCACTATCCCCCTTGGGATTTATTGGCTTTCTTCCGTGTCGGCGGCCGCAGGGGCACGTCCGCACGGCTACAAGGGATGCCGCATCTGCCGCGTGCAGACGCATCTCACGTCAGACCACGGACACCGCCCATAGGCGTCACACAGCGCATCACTGCGCATGTGCGACAGCCTTTAAAAGGCCGGGGAACACCTCCAGATCCTCAGTCTCTCCCGGATCGCAGGAGGACAGGACCTGGAGGCAACATGCTGCAACACCATACCAATACCTTCTACAAAACGTAAGCATAGACTTGAAAAGATGTACCAACATCTCTCCATCAAGTCCTTACTTTTCAAACCCTCAGTACTGCATTCAAGGATGTTTATTTATTTTTACCTCAAACCATCCTTTACTTTACTATGCATCTTTCTTATATACCTTGCACCTCAGATGACTCCCATCAATGTGCAAACACCACAGATGATCTCCATCAATGTGGAAAGTTATACACTATAGCCACATTGAACTACATTGGACCAGAAAAAACGTGGCCCAAGAAGTAATTATTATTATTATTTTTATACTATTTATTACCAACAACTCTTCAGGCTGTTTCACCTGTGGCTCCAACTACAACTATACCGCACTTTTCTCACCCAATACAGCATTGTTCCTGCAGCTCCTGGAAAAAGTCTGGGAAAGCAATACTCCAGAAAGTGGACAAAAAATATGTATGTTTATCTACTATTCTATATATAACTTAAACTTGAGCAAATATATGCTACTATTTCTGACAATTCATTGTACTTATTCCTAGAATCGGTAACATCCTTGATAAAGGCCGCTACTGGGCCGAAACATGTTGGAATACCGATCAGGCCCCTCTCTGCAACCATTTCCCATTCTTTGATATGAGGAACAGCAGAGCAGGACCATCTACCTTTCTTGTCTAAGTCACTATTTTCACGTGTAACCACACCTACTACTCTTTTCTCTTCACTATCACAATGGGACTTTACCCATTAATTCACTCAAATCTCTGTATATAATTATACATGTGAATAAATTTTATCTACAAATTGTACTACTACTGTTTACTCGCCTTACTCCTGCCCTTAAAATCCCATACTTGACTTGAGGCACCACAAATCGACAAACTATACTCTCGGGATGGTGGCAGAAACTATTTCTTTCCCTTCCAGCTAAGATCCAAAAAACATTTCTTCAACTAATACCCCGGATGGATAACACATCCACAGCCTCACGGATCTCTGGAAATACTTATTATTTTACAAACTTATCTTATGGTCGCTAAGCAGCAATAGCACCAAACCTACTACTCCCAGGCAAACATAGCTTGCGCTGTGGTACTATCCACAGTCTCAGCAAAGCCCTGTTGATTGCCTGTCTCTTAAAGCAACATCCTCCTTTTACTCAGCGAGGATGACCGAAGAAGGAGAAAAAGATGTGGGGGACCGGGTTGGTGATGAATGGGAGACTCTTATGTCAGGCATCCACACCAGCTTCAAAGCCAAAGAACAAACAGAATCCGACATCTTGGCATTATTCCGAACATTACAAAAACACTTGGAGAGAAAGTCGGCACTACACTGGCACATTAAAACATTTGAACGCTATATTAGCGAGAAGATCAACCCGGTGGGATTAAGAATCCAAATTTTTCCCACTATGGAAAATGTCACAACTCAACTTAAGAAAGAATGGGAAAACCAACTTAATGAATGTTCTAGGAACTTAATGATTCTTCTACAAGAAGAATATCTGAGACAAATAAAAACCCTAGATCTTGACATCAAAAAAACCTACGAACAACTGGCCCCTCTCAAAAAAGCTCAATTATACAGTGAACAGGAAAACAAACTTAAATCACACCTGGAAGAATATGGAAAGGACATCTTACGGAAAAAAGAAAGAAAATACTGGCGGGACAAGAATGCTTTCGCCCAAGGCAGAGCTTACAAATGGACAAATCAACGAACCAACCGCAGAACCCAATATGGCAGACCTTCAGATAAAACAGGACAACATTATTATTCATCAGACTCATCCTCATATAATTCTGGCCCTGACTATCATAGAAATAGAAGAGGACCACCTCCAAAACAACAAGAACCACAACGTAGAACAGATGAGGAAAACACTCAGGAAAATGAACCCCATTTCCAAGGAACCAATATGGCATACGAACAAGCCACACAATCAGGGAACACAGACCAACCCCCCAAAGCCTACAACATGTTTACACGATCAAAGGTCGACCAGAAACAACAGAGTGTTTTTTTAGGGAAAACGAACCCCAAACCCCCCAGGAAACACCAATCGGAGAAGAAACAGGAGGAAGAAAAACGGTAATAAACCTATCATCCCACATACTAACCAAGGAACAAAATGAAGTGCTATCTCTAGGCCTTTCCTTTTGTCCTAATACATGCCTAGACAAGTTTGAAACCATCAAAGACGTCAACTTATTTGCCAGAAATCTACTACTCAAAACTCTTTATCACAAACAACCCCAACCACAAGCCACACCTACACTTACAGCGGCTGAGTTCAGAGCCATCCGGGACCTCAACCTACTACTCCAAGAAAGTGACCTAGATGACTGGGATGATCCCAGTGAACCAGACCAAGACTCTGACAATGAGGAACCAGAAGCAACTACAGACATACCTACTTTCAAAAAGAAATCAAATAAATTCCCTTCCTTTAACACCAACCCAGCAATCGCACTGTTTGTGCGACAAACCACAAAAGACATAGAAGCAATCAGAGAGAAAAAACATATGTCTAACCTGACCAACAAACAAAAACGAGCTCTTCAAGAACTCAAAAATAACGACACAATTATCATCAAGCCATCTGACAAAGGAGGCAATGTAGTTGTTATGAGCAAAGAAAAATACAAAAATATGTGCCACACAATACTCTCTAACACCAAATGCTACAAACAGATTGCCCCAATTATGATCAAATCATATGATCAAATCTTCTACACCAAAGTGGATAATGCATTCCGGGAAGGTACCATTTCCCAGAACCTATGGGAATATATAAGGACACCACACCCCAAAACTCCGACATTATATGCACTACCCAAACTGCATAAAAACATGGATGACCCACCTGGAAGACCGATTATATCCGGGAATGGAAGCATCTCAGAGTCCATGAGTAAAGTTATTGACCGATACTTACGCCCTCATGTCAAAGACCTGCCTTCTTATACTCAAGACACACTTCATCTTCTCAGGATACTTAATGACATCACCATACCAGAAGAAACCTACCTAATCACGATTGACGTGGAATCTCTATACAACAACATACCTCACACCAAAGGAATACAAATTATCGAAAAAACACTTCGCTGCCACAATCAACGTGATCAAAAATTCAACCTGTTCATCACAGACATGCTACAATACATACTCAATTATAATGTCTTCACATTCGGTGGCAACTACTACATCCAAACGTGCGGGGTTGCGATGGGAACCAGCTGCGCGCCCTCGTACGCCAATATTTACTTAGGCTCATGGGAGCAAGAATTTCTATCAAGTGAAGTAAACACCATCTATACTGACAAGATTCTCATATGGCAAAGATATATTGACGATATATTGATTATTTGGAACGGACCAGAACACATGATACTTGAGTTATTAACCAAGATGAATCAAAACGAATACAATATGTTTTTCACAATGTCATATAACAAACATCAAATATCGTTTCTTGATACCCTAATATATAAAGACCCCACAGGAAAAATCTCCACCACTCTCTATAGAAAGGAGACAGCAGGCAATTCCATTCTTCATGCCTCAAGCTTTCATCCACAACCCCTCATTCACTCCATACCCTATAGCCAATACCTCAGAATCAAGAGAAATTGTAATGACCCAGCCAACTTCAAATTGGAAGCTGATGCACTCACTTCCCGATTCCTAGAAAGAGGCTACACCAAAACCTCTCTACGCAAGGCATACAATCGGGCCAACAACAAAGATAGAGAAATGCTTCTCTTCAAAAACAAGCAATCCAGCAAAACCGGAATTGATACTCGCATCATCATCAGATTCACCAACGAACACCAGGAAATTAGAAACATCTTTACTAAGAATTGGCCCATCCTCATGGAAGAACCCAGCACCTCGAAGTTCCTACCACACCACCCACCTATTACTTTTAGGAAAGCAGGCTCCCTCCAACAACAACTGGTACGTAGTGAATTCCAGGAAGGATCAAAAAGAGACCCATGCAAGAACAAAGGCACCTTTCCATGCGGAGACTGCGCCCAATGCCCTGTCATCCGCCAAATAACTAATACTATCTTACCGAATGGAGAACCATTTCAACCCAAGCACTTTTGCAACTGCAAAACCAAAGGAATAATATACATGATGACCTGCGAATGCGGGTCCTTCTACATAGGAAAGACCTGACAGGAATTTGGGAAGAGGGTCAACCAACACCTCCAAACCATGCACATTGGCAATTTCTATGTGCCTTTGGGCAGACACGTAAGGGACAACCACAACTATAAAATGCCCAAAATCAACTTCATGGCCCTGGACAGGATCCACATCCCACTACGTGGGGGGGACTGGAACAAAACGTTATTACAACTAGAAATGCGTTGGATTACTCTTCTCAAGGCCACCATCCCACCAGGGCTAAATGAAGCCCAAAGTTATCGTCCATTCCTCCCAGGTTTCTCTTCCGGCAAAAAAGACTAAACTCATACCAAGGAAATCCACCTCCATTTAGACCAACCTACAATTGGCCATTTTTTGGCCATCCTACTCCCCAATACATGCCGAAAACATGATACCGGGATACCTGACCATAGAATACCCTCCCTACTCGGACCCTATCCAGACCGTCTCACATCCCCTCTCCCTTCATGATTATATTGCTGCAACTATATATATCAATATATATTATATCTTGTTTATTTATTTAATCTTCCTCATATGTACTTAATTGGTATTTACACGTCTGTACATACACTGTCATGACACTGTTCATCCACTTCTTTTGCTTATTTCCTGCACTCCAGGAACTCCCGGCACGGAAAGCCCCGATTCCCCTTTTGGATCGGGGCATTTTTAAGCCAATCGGTCGGTCCTGCACCCTCCACTATCCCCCTTGGGATTTATTGGCTTTCTTCCGTGTCGGCGGCCGCAGGGGCACGTCCGCACGGCTACAAGGGATGCCGCATCTGCCGCGTGCAGACGCATCTCACGTCAGACCACGGACACCGCCCATAGGCGTCACACAGCGCATCACTGCGCATGTGCGACAGCCTTTAAAAGGCCGGGGAACACCTCCAGATCCTCAGTCTCTCCCGGATCGCAGGAGGACAGGACCTGGAGGCAACATGCTGCAACACCATACCAATACCTTCTACAAAACGTAAGCATAGACTTGAAAAGATGTACCAACATCTCTCCATCAAGTCCTTACTTTTCAAACCCTCAGTACTGCATTCAAGGATGTTTATTTATTTTTACCTCAAACCATCCTTTACTTTACTATGCATCTTTCTTATATACCTTGCACCTCAGATGACTCCCATCAATGTGCAAACACCACAGATGATCTCCATCAATGTGGAAAGTTATACACTATAGCCACATTGAACTACATTGGACCAGAAAAAACGTGGCCCAAGAAGTAATTATTATTATTATTTTTATACTACTTATTACCAACAACTCTTCAGGCTGTTTCACCTGTGGCTCCAACTACAACTATACCGCACTTTTCTCACCCAATACAGCATTGTTCCTGCAGCTCCTGGAAAAAGTCTGGGAAAGCAATACTCCAGAAAGTGGACAAAAAATATGTATGTTTATCTACTATTCTATATATAACTTAAACTTGAGCAAATATATGCTACTATTTCTGACAATTCATTGTACTTATTCCTAGAATCGGTAACATCCTTGATAAAGGCCGCTACTGGGCCGAAACATGTTGGAATACCGATCAGGCCCCTCTCTGCAACCATTTCCCATTCTTTGATATGAGGAACAGCAGAGCAGGACCATCTACCTTTCTTGTCTAAGTCACTATTTTCACGTGTAACCACACCTACTACTCTTTTCTCTTCACTATCACAATGGGACTTTACCCATTAATTCACTCAAATCTCTGTATATAATTATACATGTGAATAAATTTTATCTACAAATTGTACTACTACTGTTTACTCGCCTTACTCCTGCCCTTAAAATCCCATACTTGACTTGAGGCACCACAAATCGACAAACTATACTCTCGGGATGGTGGCAGAAACTATTTCTTTCCCTTCCAGCTAAGATCCAAAAAACATTTCTTCGATGTATAGAATGCCATACCTGGAATTTCTCTTTAATGACTTCTTGTGATCCTTCATGAACAAAGAAATAAAGCTTGGCAACATTCACCCGCTACAGGTCCCACTCAAGACAAGGAATAGGAGAGCAGGCATAATATCTTTATTTCTCTTCTCTGAATCACTTTCTCTGTCTCACTTAACCACTTAAGCCCCGGAGGATTTGGCTGCTAAACGACCAGGGGGTATTTTGCGATTCGGCACTGCGTGACTTTAACGGACAATTGCGCGGTCGTGCGACGCTGTACCTAAATGAATTTGGCGTCCTTTTTTTCCCACAAACAGAGCTTTCTTTTGGCGGTATTTGATCACCTGTGCGATTTTTTGATCACGCGCTATAATCAAAAAAAGAGCGTCAATTTTGCAAAAATAGGAATATTTTTCCCTTTTTTTTTTATATGAAATTCCCCCCAAAAAAAATGTAAAAATCAAAATTTTTTAATATTTTCGGCCAATTTGTTTTATGCTACCTATGTTTGGTAAAAAAAATCGCAAAAAGCGTATTTTGATTGGTTTGCGCAAAAGTTATTGCGTTTACTGACTAAGGGAAAGATTTTTGTCATTTTTGTTGTTGTTTTTTTTTAACGCGTAATGGCGGCGATCTGCGATTTTTTTTTTTTTTTTTTTTTGCGGTACTGCGACATTGTGGTGGACAGATCGGATCCTTGACTGACATTTTTGACACTTTTGGGGTTACCAGTGACATTTCTACAGTAATCAGTGCTATATATATATATATATATATATATATATATATATATATATATATATATATATATATGCACTGTTACTGTAAAAATACACTGGTAGTGAAGGGGTTAACTTTATTTGAGAGGGAGGGGCTGTGTGTGTCCCTAGGGGCGTGATTCTTGCTGTGATTGGCTGTGGCTTCAGCTGTATGCAGAGTGATCAACGGATCTACATAGTAGATCCATATGATCAGCTCTCATACAGAGGGGAGAATGACAGGCAGCTTGTTTACACAAGCTGCCTGACTTTCTCCCTCTCCCCCGCCGATCGCAGAGTGGCCGGCGGACATCGGGTCCGCTGGTCACACGCGCGGGGGGGTCCGTGACCACGCGGGAGCGGGAGCGCGCCTCCGGCGGCGCGCTCGCTCCCTAGACCCTCACAAGCTAGTGACGTAGCCCTACGTCACTTTGCCTGTGAGGGGCTGACCGCCGACGTAGATCGGCGTGCGGCGGTCGGCAAGTGGTTAATTTCTCCCATCATTTCTTTCTCTGTTTACACATTAAGACCCTATCTTCTTACCTCTTTAGGCTGCATTCACATGTCAGCGTATGGATCGCGGGCAGAGCCGCCGCGATTCTGCCCGCGATCCGGAGATCGTTGCAAATCGCGGGACGCCTGTGCGTTGCCTGCGATTTGCAATAGCACCCCAAACGCTGAGCGATGTTGCCGTGATTTCCGCCTGCCGAATCACGGTAACATTGCGCAAACAACATCGCTCAGCGTTTGGGGTGCTATTGCAAATCACGGACAACGCACAGGCGTCCCGCGATTTGCAACGATCTCCGGATCGCGGGCAGAATCGCGGCGGTTCTGCCCGCGATCCATACGCTGACATGTGAATGCAGCCTAACGGTCATTTTGCATGTTTACTATACATTTATTGTATCTATTTCATTTTGTTTTGTATTTTCAGGTATTACCATGGCCCAACCCCGGTCCACTCCCAGCAATATGCAACCAGTCAGGATATTATTCATTCTCTGAACAGTATTAAACAACAAATGGACAACTACATACCAAGTTTAACTCAGGTAAGCACAGAGCAAATTGAAGGCAAGACGTGTACACATAACTGCGAGTGTTCAAATAGGAGGGATAATATGGCGTAACCCAAGTTAAAATAAAGGATCAATTTTTATTTTTTAAAAATAAAAAAACATGTTATACTTACCTGCTCTGTGTAGTTTTGCACAAAGCAGCCCGATCCTTCTCTTCTCGGGTTCCCCACAGGCGCTCCTGGCTCCTCCCATAGCAAGCAGCTTGTGTCCTTTCACACACGGAGAATGGCTCGGCCCTGCCCCTGCTCTCTCCTCATTGTCTCACTGGCTGTGATTGACAGTAGCAGGAGCCAATGGCTCCCACTGCTGTCACAATCCAATGAGTTGGGAGAGCCGAGGCTCCCATGCACATCGCTGGAGGAAGATCTGGCTCAGGAAAGTACTGGGGGGGGGGGCTGCTGCTGCACACAGAAGGTTTTTTACCCTTATTCAAAGAATGCATGAAGGTAAAAAACCTTCAGCTTTCGAACCACTTTAACCACTTAAGCCCCGGAGGATTTGGCTGCTCAAAGACCAGGCCCTATTTTGCGATTCGGCACTGTGGGAATTTAATGGACAATTCCGCGGTCGTGCAACGCTGTACCCAAATGAAATGATGTCCTTCTTTTCCCACAAACAGAGCTTTCTTTTGGTGGTATTTGATCACCTGTGCGATTTTTTTTTTTTTTTTTTTTTTTTTTTTTTTTTTTTTTTTTTTTTTTGCTATAAACAAAGAGCGACAATTTTGAAAAAATAACTATTTTTCTATTTTTCACATTTTTTTTTTTATATGAAATTCTCAAAAAAAATGTAAAAATCTAATTTTTTTATAACATTTTAGGCCAATTTGTTTTCTCCTACATATTTTTATTTAAGCGTATTTTGATTGGTTTGCACAAAAGTTATTGCGTTTACTAGCTACGGGAAAGATTTGTGTAATTTTTATTGTTTTGGTTTTTTTTTTTTTTTTTTTTAACAAGTAATGGTGGCGATCTGCAATTTTTTTTTTTTTTTTTTTGCGGGACTGCGACATTGTGGCGGACAGATCAGACCCCTGAAACTAAATATGAGAGATGGCGCTCAGTATGCATGTAGTAATAAACCCCAGTATAGACTTAGGTGAATAGTCTCATGAACACTTTATTATATTGATCCAATGGTAAAACATAGTATGGATGAAACAAGATCAGTCCTACCGCCCCTTGTAGCCTCTGGACATTCACCCCAATGGTAATGGAATCCTATAGGAGACCGGTGGCTAATGTTGAAAGCCGGTTGTCAGATGGGGTCGCAGGCAGGAGGGCTCGATCGGTCTGATGTGCGGCCGCTTCCTCAGACCGGAGCCTCTGTGTCGCACTCCCTCGGGAACCCGGTAAGAGCCTCGGGAGTTGCACTTTGATGACGTCACTGCGTGGGACCGAAGATCCGCAGACAGCCGGCTACAGGATTACCAGGATGTCAACACGGACGGGGGACTGGTTGAGTTTACTTCTGAAGAGCCTCCCGATGGCCACAACGACATGTTTCGCTACAATAGTAGCTTTATCAAGTTGTGGCAAGAGGCGATCGGGGGCTCTAAGAAGCCGAAAGATGGGCGGGGTTAGGCACACTGGCCAATAGACTGACCCCAAACAGCTGAGTCAGAAAAAACACTAGGAAATCAATGAATAAATAAAAGGATTGGGAAAAAGGGAATAAAGATGTATAAAAATGGAAAAAATCGGGAAAAAGATGAAAAAATTAAAAAAATAAATAATAATTAAAGAACAAGGGGCATATAATAAACGAAAAAATGTATATAAAAAACATATATAACGGTATATTAAAGGTCCAGAATGCTACATGGGGCTAACAAGAATTAGTATATCACAATTGAATGTATACGGTTGTAATACCTTTGTTGACATACATGGAACGATCTAAAAATTGATAAGATAATAAATGTGTCAAATCGATAAAAATACATATCTATAAGATATATATCTATAAAAAATATATATATAATAAGATTAACCCGTAAGCACCTGAATCTCTATGGGCCGGCAGGCTTAAGATTAAAACGTCATTATTCCAAATTAAATATTACTTTAAAATATTTAGATTCTAAAATGCATCAGATAAGGCAATTTACTTCTAATTCCTCGTTGAGGCCTTGAGGCGCTAAACAATTAAATTTATAGATCCAGTATGTTTCTCTTTTGCATAGCAGAGAGAAACGTTCATTCTCCGTCAGTGTTCCTTTCGGGATGCTTTCTATCGCCATAACTTCAAGTTTCTTGAAGTCTTTATTGTGATATTTTGAAAAGTGACGTGGGACGCTGTGTTTATCACATCCCTTATGGATGAGCCGGCGGTGTTCTCCTATTCTTTTTCGTAATGTCCGCATCGTGCGTCCCACATAGATCAATTTGCATGGACATCTAAGCACATATATGACGTATTCAGTCGAACATGTGATAAATTGTTTTATGTGGAAAGTATCGTCCCTATTTTGAATAACGGTACAAGCTTGTACTACCATCTGGCATGTCAAGCAACCACGTTTTTTACACTGATAGGTGCCTATGCGGTTATCAAAATAAAACCTAATATCTTTGGGGGCACGGGCCTGGAACTTTAATTTGCTGGGGGCTAAAATATTTTTAATTGTGCGTGCTTTTTTAAAAGTCACTTGTGGTGCGGTGGGTAAGATAGGACCCAATCTACTATCAAGCTGAAGAATATTAAAGTGTCTCTTGATAATATGTGAGATCGCCCTGTATTGGTCGTTGTAACCAGTAATGAACCTTATGCTGTTCGTATTGCTAACTTGGTTCCTTTTGTGGGTTGATTCAGGCTCCAAATGAGCTTTGAAAGCCTCCTCGACAAGAGGTAAGGGGAACCCCTTGTCCAGGAAGCACTCTTTCATTTTGGTTCCCTGGTCACAGTAATCTGCCCTTCTCGAACAGTTACGGCGAAGTCTATGAAACTGACCACCTGGGATATTTCGTTTCCATGCAGGGTGGTGGCAACTCGCATAGTGTAAATATGAATTCCCACTTGTGGGCTTTGAGTGGTTCTTACTGATGATGTTCGGGCCTTCATGGGAAAGTACAAGATCTAGGAACACCAACTCACTAGGCTCAATGACCGATGTGAAGGATAACCCCAGTGAATTGGCATTACAATGTTCCACAAATGCCCTAAAGGTCTCCATGCCACCACTCCAGATGAGAATGACATCATCAATATATCGTCCATAGAAGACGACATATTGGGCATAAGGGTTATTGTTCCAGATGTAGCACTCTTCCCATAGACCCATGGTTAGATTGGCATATATACCGGAGCAAAATTGGCTCCCATAGCGGTACCCTTTATCTGTAGGTAAAACTGGTTCAGGAATGAAAAATAATTATGACGCAGGCAGAACTCGATACAGTCCACAATAAATATGGACTGTAGGGAGTTGAATGAGCCAGACTGACTTAGGAAGTGTGTGATAGCCTGAAGTCCCACTTTATGTGGTATTGACGTATAGAGTGACGTGACGTCGAGAGAGGCCCACATATAGTCATCCTCCCAAGTGTAGGACTTGAGGGCTTCCAGAACTTGTGAGGAATCTCTAATATAAGAGGGTAGTTCACACACTAAAGGTTGGAGAAAGAAGTCTAGGTATTTAGCAATACCGCTCGTAAAGCTATTAGTACTCGCCACAATAGGTCTCCCTGGTGGCTGTGTCAAGGATTTATGTACCTTTGGTAGGTGGTAAAAGTACGGAGTACTGACTTCTCTTGGGAGCAAAAATTGTTTCTCTTTATCATTAATGACTCCTTGGTGCCACGCTTTCTCAACCATAGATCTGAGCTCAATTTGATATTTGGGAAGTGGGTCACAAGTTAATTTAATATATGTCTCTGTGTCGGCCAGTAATCGATTGGCCTCACTGAGGTAGTCCGTTTTATTCTGGACAACCAGACTACCTCCCTTATCTGCCTGTTTCACTATGATCTCGTCATTGTTTGTTAATGCCTTTAGAGCAACCTTCTCTTCTTTACTCAGATTACTCCGGAAAGAGTCCCTCGGGGATTTACAGAGTTTAATAAAATCCCTGTAAACCGCCTGGTAGTAGGTCTCAATGTAGGGACCCTTTGAATGAACTGGGTTAAAGAATGAGCTTGGCCTAAAGCTACTGTGACGTACCTCAGGATCAGTCAATAAAAGTTCTAATACTTCTAAACCAGAGTCATCTATCCACAGATCTTCCAATATTTGTAGGGCTTCCTCATCTAATGTAATAGAATAGTTTATTATATGCCCCTTGTTCTTTAATTATTTATTTTTTTCATTTTTTCATCTTTTTCCCGATTTTTTTCCATTTTTATACATCTTTATTCCCTTTTTCCCAATCCTTTTATTTATTCATTGATTTCCTAGTGTTTTTTCTGACTCAGCTGTTTGGGGTCAGTCTATTGGCCCGTGTGCCTAACCCCGCCCATCTTTCGGCTTCTTAGAGCCCCCGATCGCCTCTTGCCACAACTTGATAAAGCTACTATTGTAGCGAAACATGTCGTTGTGGCGATCGGGAGGCTCTTCAGAAGTAAACTCAACCAGTCCCCCGTCCGTGTTGACATCCTGGTAATCCTGTAGCCGGCTGTCTGCGGATCTTCGGTCCCACGCAGTGACGTCATCAAAGTGCGACTCCCGAGGCTCTTACCGGGTGCCGAGGGAGTGCGACACAGAGGCTCCGGTCTGAGGAAGCGGCCGCACATCAGACCGATCGAGCCCTCCTGCCTGCGACCCCATCTGACAACCGGCTTTCAACATTAGCCACCGGTCTCCTACAGGATTCCATTACCATTGGGGTGAATGTCCAGAGGCTACAAGGGGCGATAGGACTGATCTTGTTTCATCCATACTATGCTTTACCATTGGATCAATATAATAAAGTGTTCATGAGACTATTCACCTAAGTCTATACTGGGGTTTATTACTACATGCATACTGAGCGCCATCTCTCATATTTAGTTTCAAGTACATGTTCTATGCTGTCTTGCATCAGGGATTGGGCGAACAGTGTTGCTATCCCCATACATCATCAACACATTAACTTTACAGGTTTTTGTGTATTCTCTGTGAAGGGACATTCCAGGACTTTATAATCTCGGAGTAGCGCCAGAACTTTTTGGTAAAAGTTACAGATCAGACCCCTGACTGACATTTTTGGGGGTACCAGTGACATTACTACAGTAATCAGTGCTATAAATATGCACTTACTGTAAAAATGACACTGGCAGGGAAGGGGTTAACTTTGTTGGTGATCAAGGGGTTAAGTGTGACCCTAGGGGCGTGTTTCTAACTGTCGGGGCGTGGCTAGTGAAGTAATCACAGAGACATACGATCCTACATAGCAGGATTGCATAGCCTCTGTCATTCAGGGAGAATGACAAACGGCTGTGTTTACATCAGCCGTCTGTTTTTTCCCTCTCCTATGGAAGATCGCGAGTGGCTGGCGGACATCGGAGCCCCCAGTCACATGCACTCGCTAGGCAGAGAACGAGCAGGCGGCGCACACTCTTCCCCTACAGGCTCGTGGGCGAGCAACGTAAGTCTACGTCGCTTTGCCCAGGAGAGGCTGACTGCCGCAGTAAATAGTCGTGCGGCGGTCGGCAAGTGGTTAAAGGGCATCTAAGAGCTTTTATTTTAGGTTTACATTTGATTGTGATGTGCCGAATGTAAAGCATCTTATCTGCTTGTAATAAAGTTTTCTCATTCCTCATTTCATTATGTGCATATAGATAGCCATGTTCCATTTTGCTGTAGTGCCCAATTGCTGTGCCTTATTGTTCCTCTCAGTGCAGGTCTATGGGTCAGGTATGGTCAGCACTGTCCTCAGTTCAAATCTTGGCCCGAACACCATTTGCATGGAGTTTGCATGTTCTGTCTGTGTTTGCATTGGCTTCCTCGGGGTACTTGGGTTTCCTCCCACGCTCCAAAGACAGGTTAATTGGTTGCTGTCTAAACTGGCTGTACTATGTGTGTATGTATGCATGTTAGATAGGGACCTAATGCCTCGTTTCTACGTACCGTACCTCGGTACGGTACGCAATTTTTGCCGTTTCCATTGTCAAAAGTTGTAAATGGTACCCTAATTCCGAACCATACCGTACCACTTTTTTGGTACCCTTTTGTTGGGGTACCAAGCACATTAGTACCGTACCAACAGGGTGGAGCAATACTGTTAAGGTACTGTTGAGCTTGGGTACTATTGGCGGTGGAAACGCAAGCCTGATCAAGGTGTACCGTATTGAACTGTTCCGAACTGTACTGCTCAGTGGAAACGAGGCATTAGATTGTGAGCTCCTGAGGACAGGGACTGATGTTAACGTGGTTGGGACATCTAATATGAACAAAGTATATCCCTCTATAGCATGTACTTGCCTCAGTTAACAGCACTAAGTGTCATTTCCATCTGCTGCTTCCTTCCTCTGCTATCAGATTGAGTCACTTCTGACAAGTTTTCCTGACTCCAAGAGAAAAAAGGTGACGGGAGGGAGCTCCAGCTAATTTACACTCAGCACTGTTGTTACTGTGTGCTGTGTGGAGGGGGATGTGTCCCTTCCCTCCAATCTGCTCTCAGAGCTCTCCTCAATGAGCTCTGAGCTCTGCAGAGTGTAAGTTCAGCTCCCCCCCCCCTTTTTTTTTTATGAACTCTTACAAGCTTATAAATTTAGCACTTTGAACAGATGTAGAGAATAGAAGACTGCAGATAAACAGGTACAACCTATGTAGGGGGATTTGTTTAATCTCTGTGTATCACCTGAGGATAGTCCGTCACTGGCTATATGTAAGGGTTTACAGCCACTTTAATGTTTAGTATGTAAAGTGCTGCACTAATTGACAGTGCTGTATAAATGCCGGTAAGAAATCTATCCTCTCGTTGTTATTTCTTATAATGTAGGTTCTTACGAGCTCGGCTGCTAGTAGCACCATATCGGCTCTCTCACCAGGTGGGGCCCTGATGCAGGGAGGGGCCCAGCAAGCCATAAACCGTGAGTCTACTTTCTCTTCTAGTTACTGAGATTTGCAAGATTGCATTAAAGGGTAACTCCAGTTTTGTGGGGGGGGGGGGGGGGGGGTTAAAAAAAAAATTGTATATAGCATATACAAATGCCACCCAAGTCAAGAAAACTTTCCTTTTCTATCTGCAGCCTCTGTAATTTTCTGTAAGATGCAGTATGCCACCCTGAAGGCCTTCTGTATACAGATGGTGTATAGCAGGGTTTCCCAACTCCGGTCCTCAGGGCACACTAACAGGCCAGGTTTGCAAGAAAACTGAAATACATCCCATGTGATATCATTTGCTGCTCAGTGATTGCAGTATTCTAGTCTGCATCTCCTCAAGGTAATATCTAAAATCTGGCCTGTTAGTGGGCCCTGAGGACCGGAGTTGAGAAACACTGGTGTACAGAACGCCCCCCAGAAACGTCTACACTAAGATACAAATCAGATTTTTGGCATCCCCTGCAACAAAAACGTCCTCCTTGGTGAAATACTCCCAAAAGAAAATCATGTCTAAAGGAATTCAAGCCCTGCCACTTTCCCACTTTCATATCGGTCTATCCCTAACAGACCTTTACAAAAATAGAGTTTTCGATGGAACGAGATTTCCCTCCTTATTCCTGTTCTGGTGACAACTGTAAAATGTTGGATTTCTCTGTCACTTTCAGTCTTGGGGACGATGGTCACCAGGACAAATGTAGAGAATAATTATCTCCAGAGGTGACACACAACTGTCAATGTAATGTTTTGACTTTCGATGCACTTTACCAATGTTGGACCACCTGTGAATGAACATCTTGTAAGGTCTCTAATATTCTCAGTGAACGCCAATGTTATTTATAATTTGCAACAGGGGGAAGGTGCACTTTATCCCATACAATGGATATAAAAAGTCTACACACCCGTTAAAATGTCAGGTTTCTGTGATGTAAAAAAATGAGACAAAGATAAATCATTTCAGAACTTTTCCCACCTTTTAAAATGTAATGTGACCTATAAGCTGTACAACTCAGTCGAAAAACTAACTGAAATCTTTGGGGGGGGGGGTTTGGAGGGAGTAAAAGGAAAATAATGTGGTTGCCTTAGTGTGCACACCCTCTTTATAGCAATCACATTCAAACTCATGTTAAATAGGAGTCAGTACACACCTGCCATCATTTAACTATTTCAATGCAGTGCCCTTTTACCCCCTTCCTGCCCAGGCCAATTTTCAACTTTCAGCGCTGTCACACTTGGAATGACAATTGCGCAGTCATGCTACAATGTACCCATATGACATTTTTATCATTTTTTTTTCACACAAATAGAGCTTTCTTTGGGTGGTATTCACTGCTGGGTTTTTTATTACTTACAAAAAAAAAGATAGAAAATTTTGAAAAAAAGTATTTTTTTTTCTTATTTTCTGTGAGTACATTTTTAAAATAAGTAATTTTTCTCCTTCACTGATGTGCACTGATGAGGCACTTATGGGCACTGATGAGGAGGTACTAATATGCCGCACTGAAAGGTGGCACGTAAAGGCAGCACTGATAGGCACGTAAAGGCGGCACTGATGGGCACGTAAAGGCGGCACTGATGGGCACGTAAAGGCGGCACTGATGGGCACGTGAAGGCGGCACTGATGGGCACGTGAAGGCGGCACTGATGGGCACGTAAAGGCGGCACTGATGGGCACGTGAAGGCGGCACTGATGAGCAGGCACTGACTGCCAAAACTATGGGCACTGATTGTGGGCACTGTTTTTGAGTTTTTCTACTAATTTCTGTAATCAGGGCACTGATGATTTTCTGATCGGCTCTCCCTCGCCACACACTCTAACTGTGTGAGGCGAGGAGAGTCGGTAAACGGCACTTCCTCATTTACATGTGACCAGCTGTGATTGGACGCAGCCGATCACATGGGTAAAGAGCCAACTCATTGGCTATTTACCAAGATCGGGGTTGCGCCATGTCCTAGCAACAGGGCACGGCCACGATCGCTGCACTGCACGCAGAGGCGCTGTTCTGGTGCGCCATCATATGACGGAGTCCCAGAATAGCCGCACAGCTCCACCGTCATGTGACGGTGGGCGGGCGGGAAGTGGTTAAAGTGCCTCTGATTAACCCCAAATAAAGTTCAGCTGTTCTAGTAGGTCTTTCCTGACCTTTTCTTAGTCGCATTCTACAGCAAAAGTCATTGTCTGCAGAGAGCTTCCAAAGCATCAGAGGGATCTTATTAAAAGGTATCAGTCAGGAGAAGGGTAAAAAATAAATTCCAAGGCATTAGATTTACCATGGAACACAGTGAAGACAGTCATCAATTGGAGAAAATATGGCACAACAGCGACATTACCCAGAACTTGATGTCCCTCCAAAATTGAGAAAAAAACTGGTCAGAGAGGCTGCCAAGAGGCCTACAGCAACATTCAAGGAGATGCAGGAATATCTGGCAAGTACTGGCTGTGTGGTCCATGTGACAACCATCTCCTGTATTCTTCATATGTCTGGGCTATGGGGTAGAGTGGCAAGACGGAAACCTTTTCTTACAAAGAAAAACAATCCAAGCCTGGCTAAATTTTGCAAAAACTCATCTGAAGTCTCCCAAAAGCATGTGGGAAAATGTGTTCTGGTCTGATGAAACCAAGGTTGAACTTTTTGGCCATAAATCCAGAATGTTTGGCGCAAAAACAACACTGCACATCACCAAAAGATTACCATACCCACTGTGAAGCATGGTGGTGGCAGCATCATGCTTTGGGGCTGTTTTTTCTTTAGCTGGAAGGTAGAGGGAATTATGAACAGTTCCAAATACCGGTCAATATTGGCACAAAACCTTCAGGCTTCTGCTAGAAAGCTAAACATCTTTCAGCATGACAATGACCCAAAGCAAATATCCAAATCAACAAGGGAATGGCCGAGCCAGAAGAAGAATAACGTTTTGGAATGTATATAGAGAATCCCCAAAGGTGTGGGGCTATGAATGCCACTAGACACTGTTCACAATAAAATGGTAGACTTTATTATACAAAAAAGAGACATACAAAACTATATATAGCACAATTGTACATAAACAAAAAATATGGAATATATATATATATATATAAAGCAATTTTATCTAGTAGATATTCCGATAGTGGATGCCTACCCTCGAAGTCTTCATGGGAGATTGGAATGAACTGTCGTTAAAACGGTAAAAGAGGAATGCCCCGTTCCAATGAAACCCATCAAGGGCAAATGTGAAAAAGAGTGAGAAGAGTAGTTGCACTGGAAGTCAACGTTTTGGAATGGCCCAGCCAGAGCCCAGACCTGAATCCCATTAAAAATCTGTGGGGTGATGTGAAGAGTGCTGTGCACAGGAGATGTCCTCGCAATCCGACAGATTTGGAGTGTTTTTGCAAAGAAGAGTGGGCAAATATTGGCAAGTCAAGATGTGCCATGATGATAGACTCCTACCCAAAAAGACAGAGTGCTGTAATAAAATCAAAAGGGGTTTAAGGGTGTGCACACTTATGCAACCATATTATTTTAGTTTTTTTTTTTTTTTCCCTCTATCTAAAAGATTTCAGTTTGTTGTTCAACTGAGTTGTACAATTTATAGGTCACACTAAAGGTGGAAAAAGTTCTGAAGTTATTTATCTTTGTCTCATTTTTTTTTTACATCACAGAAACCTGACGTTTTACCAGGGGTGTGTAGACTTTTTATATCCACTGTATATTAGACTTGTGTATTTGCTCCGTAGGATACAGAGAATATTACTTTGTTTTCCATCAGGCTCTGCAATGACGTGTGTCTGTCCCTTACAGAGATGGTGCCAAACGACATCCAGTCTGAACTCAAGCATTTATACGTGGCGGTCGGCGAGCTGCTGCGCCATTTCTGGTCCTGCTTCCCTGTCAATACACCTTTTCTAGAGGAAAAGGTAAGAGATACCGGACTTCTGTGTTGGGAAAGCTGAATTGAGTGACATTTTTTCATGCGGGCGTACTACAGTGTACACAGGGGTACCGTGCATCCCTGTGCAGGTAGTCCTATTCATTTTATTTATTACAGGTACTTATTGAGCACTGCCAATTTTATTATACTATTACATATTTATTATACATTCACACCAGTCCCTGTACTCAAGGACCTTACAGTCTAATGGCACTTTTCCACTGCAAGTACCGGCTTGGCTCTACTTGGCCCGGTTTGCTTTTCCACTGCTGGTACCGCATGGTACGGTGTTGGAACGGTTCGGTACGGTACGGTTTGCTTTTCCACTAAAGTAGTACTGAAGTTGAGTGGGTGGGATAACAACGGGGTGGGTGGGATTCTCTGACCAATCAGTGGCTAGTAGTGACTGCATGCAAAGGATTGTGGGATATGGTACTGGATATGGTACCTCTTGGAACCACAATCGAGGTGGTACTGTTTTTGAGAGCCGTACCGTTCGGTTCCATGCAGTGGAAAAGTGCCGCCGTACCGTTCCTACACCATACCATGCAGTACCAGCAGTGGAAAAGCACAAAAGCGAGCCGAACCGTTCCGTTCCATGCAGTGGAAAAGCGCCGCCGTACCGTACCGTTCCTACGCCATACCATGCAGTACCAGCAGTGGAAAAGCACAAAAGCGAGCCGTACCGTTCGGTTCCATGCAGTGGAAAAGCGCCATAAGGTCCCGAACGCATATTCATACTTACACATACTAGAGCCAATTTAGACAGGAGACCAGTCACCTACCAGCATGTCTTTGGAGTGTGGGAGGAAACAGTGTGACCGGAGGAAACCCGCACAGGGAGAACATGCAAACTCTGGGCAGGTAGTGCCATGGTTGGGATTCAAACGGACAACCCTAGTGCTGCTATGCGGAAGTGCTAACCACTGACCTGCCCATTCATGTCAATTGGAACATAGCAGCTGCTGCTCCTAATTTGACCTCTGTGTGGGTGCACGACCCCGATCGCAGACAGTGTGCACCCGCCTGAATGTCAAAATTTGAGCAGCAGCTGTGTCTGTGCAGCCGCAGTATCCAAGATCCTCTGCTGTGTATATCCTCACTTGTACGACTCCAAAGACTTTGGAGTAACTTTGGATGGGTGCACAAACGGAGCTTTCTTTTAACGGTATTTAATCGCCTCTGCGGTTTTAATTTTTTGCGCTATAAACAAAAAAAAAAAAAGCGACAATTCTGGAGGGGAAAAAAAAACTTTTACTTTCTGCTATGAAACATTCCCAATTAAAAAAAAAAAATTAAAAAAGAAAAAAAAAAATTTTCGTCTTTTTAGGCCAATTTGTATTCTGTGACATATTTTTGGTAAAAAAAATCCCAATAAGTGTATATTGATTGGTTAGCGCAAAAGTTATCGCGTCTACAATCTAGGGGATAGATTTATGTCATTTTTATTTATTTTTTTACTAGTAATGGTGGCGATCGGCAAGACTGCGACATTGCGGTTTGACAGATCGGACACCTAACTGACACTTTTGGGGGGACCAGTGACGACGTTACAGAAATCGGTGCTAAAAATATGCACTCTACTAATGACACTGGCAGGGAAGGGGTTAACACCAGGGGCGATCAAAGGGTTAAGTGTGCTTCTAGGGCAGGGATCCTCAAACTACGGCCCTCCAGCTGTTGCAGAACTACACATCCCATGAGGCATTGTAAAACTCTGACATTCACAGACATGACTAGGCATGATGGGAATTGTAGTTCCTAAACAACTGGAGGGCCATAGTTTGAAGACCCCTGTTCTAGGGAGTGCTTTCTAACTGTGTGGGGATGTACTCACTGGATGAACACAGAGATCCATGTTACTAAATAGGAGGAACACAGAATCCCTGTGTTCATCTCTGACAGAACACTGGTCTGCCTTGTTTACATAGGCTGACTGCCGTTCTGTCTCCATGGGGAGCGATCGCCGGTGGCCGGCGGACGTGACCTGCTGATTGGCTCCCCCTCTGGCCAATTAGCACATGTGTGCGCGACCCCACTATCTGTTACACGATGCGACGTACAGGTACGTCATTTCACATAATAGAGCTGACCTGCCGCGGTAGAACTACGGAGGCTGGTCAGAAAGTGGTTGTAAACCTCAGACATGAAATATGAACACAGCATATCCCTCTATAGCAGTGATGGTGAACCTTGGCAGGTGTAGTTTTGGAACTATATTTCCCATGATGCTCATGCACTCAGCAGTGTAGTTGAGCATCATGGGAAATGTAGTTCCAAAACATCTGGGGTGCCATCACTGCTTTATAGTGTGTGCTTGTCTGAATTAGGAGTACTAAGTGTCATTTCTGTCTGCTGCCTCCTTCCTGCTATCTGAATGAGTCACTTCTGACAAGCTTTTCTGACCGCAAGGAAAAAAGGTGATGATGGAGGGATCTCCAGCACGCAGCCTGTGATTGACAGCCTCAGCTCTGCTCCTGTGTGCTGTGTGAAGAACATACCCGAGCACCGACTGCATGTGAGCGGACGCAGCCCCACAATTTTCCATCTGTCTCTACTGGCCACCCACATGGTGAATTTCATCCTGCCAAAATTAGTTTGGTGTGTGCGTGACTACAGGGTGGTCATTAGATGTACAGCACCCCCGCCATGATTAGGTAAAAGGTTATGGGAAATAATGAGAAGATATAACTATGATGGTTCAGCAGTTTCCTTTTATTGAAGGCTGCGGCTGTTCCTCTCTGAATAATCGTGTCATATAGGCAGTCTTTGTAAACTTTTTAATGCTGTGCTTTCTTTTGCAGGTCATTAAAATGAAGAGTAACTTGGAAAGGTTTCAGGTTACTAAATTATGTCCATTCCAGGAGAAAATCAAGAAGCAATACTTGAGCACAAATGTAAGATATTTCAAAGTCTATTAATTCCTGTGATCCTCCTGCAGGGTGACCACTAGCCAGGCACATTGCTTCAAGGGCTAGGTCACCTTCACCAACAAACTGCCTATGCCGTAAGAAATGTCTGTAGATAAGAACAAACTATGCGGCTTGGACCAAAGTTAAAGGGTTAAAAAAAAATATGAAATAATTTAGCGTATACAATTGCGACACAAATCATATTTTATTTGAATGTTTTTAAAAATGACCTTTCCCTTTCAAACTGTAGCTGTTATCTTCTGAAAATGCAACGCAATATGGCTACATGGAGGTGTTCTGTACACAGAATGTATACTGACCACACCCCCAGAAACATCATTTTCTGCTTGTGTGATTGGCTCTCCAATTTTCTGAGAAGTCTGCACTAAGATACAAATCAGATTTCTGGCATCCCCTGCAACAAAAATTTCATTTTTGGTGAGATACTCCCAATAGGAACACGTCTAAAGGGATGCAGACCCTGCTTTGTTGCTAGGATGTTCCTCAGACACTCTCATCCGATTCAAACTCCCTCACATGTGCTCTCTTCTGTCATAGTAGCTGTGAGCTCAGTGATCCTGTGACAGAGGCGGTAGTGGACCGTGCAAGTGGGGGTTTTGAGAGCTCCCTGCTGTGATGGCGGTGTTGAGCAGCATTGATGGAGGTGTCTTGGCATCATCCCTTCCTGCCTTGTTGCGAAGACACTCCCAGCTGATTCAAACCCCCCTCATATGCTGTTTCTCTCCCCGTCACAGTAGCTGTGAGCTCGGTGATCCTGTGACGGAGGCGATAGTGGACCATGCATGTGGGGGTTTTGAGCAGCAATGATGGGGGTGTCTTGGCATCATCCCATCCTGCCTTGTTGCTAAGAAGTTGCTAAGACACTTCCAGCGGATTCAAACCCCCTCACACCTCTTACAGTAGCTCTGAGATCAGTGATCCTGTGACGGAAGAGAGAGTGGACCACACGTGAGGAGTTTTGAGAGCTTCTCCAGTGATGGTGGGGGTGAGCAGCAACCACTGGGGATGTCTTGGCATCACCCATCCTGCCTTGTTGCTAACTAAGACACTTTCAGCTGATTTAAACCCCCCTCATATGCCCTTTCTCTCCACGTCACAATAGTTGTGAGCTCAGTGTTCCTGTGATGAAGGATATAGTGGACCATGCATGTGGGGGTTTCGAGAGCTCACTCCGATGAGAGCACTGAAAGCTGAAAATTGGTCTGGTTAGGAAGAGGGTTTAAAGCGGAGTTGCACCCTAAATTTATACTTACCTCTATCTTCTCGCTCCGGGTCACATGAAAAACAAATAGATAATCGCAATTTTTTTTTTTTTTTTTTTTACTTACCTCGTATAGAAGAAAATATACTTACCTTACTTCCTTCTTCCTCCCCTCGGCGGCCACGGCGATTCGTCACTTCCTGGCTTTGCAATGATTCCTGGGAGCTGAACGTCATCGCTCCCAGGAATCAATGCGCCTGCACCGGCCCCGACGTCAGTTCCGGTGTGCACGCGTCATTCCCTTCTAAACCGCTTCTGGGCATGCCCAGAAGCTGTGGAGGGATGACGCGCGCGCACCGGAAGTGACGGCGGGGCCGCTGCAGTGCATCGTGGGACCCAAGAGGAGGCAGAAGAGGATCGTGCTGGCTTCAAGCTGCCCACACCTGAAATGGCAGCGCTGGACAATACTTTTTCAAGGTAAGCATTTCTCCTAAAAGGTAAGTGCAACCCGGGACAGTACAGAGGCTATCTATTGTGGAATGTACTAGCCCTGACTGTCCCGGGGGTATTTTTATTAAAAAAAGTATTCCCAGGGTGGAACTCCGCTTTAAGTGCCCAGTGGGTAAGTGGTTAAAGGTGTAAAAATCATAACCAACAAAGCAAACAAAATAAGATTTAATTATTTATAAAAGAGAAGTGAACAAAAAAAATCAGCAAGAAAATAATTAAATTCAGAATGAGTTAATTAAGGCTAATTGGAGAAAATTAAGGGTTAATAAGGGGCTAAATAGAGGAACATTTTATTAAAAAAACACAAATTTTATTTTTATTTTTTTTACTTGACAGGTTGCTTTAACCACTTCAGAGAAGGTTTTAACCCCCTTAATGGCCAGGCACTGCATTGCTTTAACTGACAATTGCGCGGTCGTGCAACGTTGTACCCAAATAAAATTGATGTCTCCCCCCCCCCCCCCCCCCCCTCCCCAAGTAGAGCTTTCTTTTGGTGGTATTTTATCACCCCTGTGGTTTTTGTTTATTACGCTATAAACAAAAAAAAAAAAAAACATATTTTTTACTTTCGGCTATAAAACCTTCCCAACAAAGAAAATTAAAAAGTTTAATGTTTTCATCAATTTAGGCCAATATGTATTCTGCTACATGTTTAGTAAAAAAAAAAAATTCTAATGTGTATTTTGATTGGCCCACCCCCTCTCTCTCCTCATTGGCTAACTGAGTATGATTGTCATGCCAGTGGCACCACTGCTGAGTCTCAGCCAATCAGGAGAGAGAGTACCGAATGGCTGAGGCACTGGTGGACATTGCTGGATAGAGAGAGGGCCCAGGTAAGTATGGGGGGCTGAGGGGGGCTGCTGCACACAGAAGGCTTTTTATCTTATTGTATCTTAATTTATAGAATGCATTAAGAGAAAAAAAACTTCTGACTTTACAACTCCTTTAATCGGACTTCATCTGTTAAAGTTAATCACTTTGATCTGTAGATGAATAAACAGATACAAAAAGAAACAATGTTTCTTTTTATCTGTGTTTCAGTGGCTGAGCAATGTTTTTAATAAATTTGCTGGACTTCTTTAACTATTCAGCTGTCAACCCCACTGACAGCTGACTAAAGCCTCGTACACACGCAACGAATTTCCGCCGACTGGTCGTCCATCTTTTGTCCAGAGTGGTGTTTTGTTGGTTGGAATGTGCCTAGACTGCACACGAATTTTCCCGCACGACAAAATTCTACTTCGGAAGTGATGTCATGTGTTGGTTTGCATTCTTTGTGTTCTTTCTTCACTGAGCATGCCCAGTCTTGCTTATAAGATTTTTCCCTGTCGAAATCTGTACTGACTGCACGAAAATCGGACATGTTTTGAAGGAGGTCAAAAATTATATAGCCTGCACACCAGATTTTTTTTTTGCCGAAAAGTCGGAGTCGGTTGTTGGAAGCATCATACTAACAAGCCGAAAATCGGCAGATTGGTCGTCGGATGAAAATTCCCAGCCAAATTTCGACTCGTGTGTACTGGCCTTAAGTCCTCAGTTGTTAAGGACGCAGCGGCCACGCTCCTTAACTGATAATTGCTGCCTTTTTTTTCTTAATTTATATTTCAGCTGTCAGTGGGGGAATCCAGCTGACAGCTGAAAAACTGAGCATGAAATATCGGTTTCAGGTATCAGTGCATTTGCACGAGTACCTATACTTGTGCAAATGCTTAGTTTTGGCACCAATATCGGTGCAACCCTACTTTAATTACATAGCGGTTTATCAATTTAAACTCCCAACATGTTTCGCCCTGTGGGGCTTCTTCAGGGGAAATAACCGCTAGTGATCTGAAAGCTATATCAGAAAAAAGTCATATAAATAACATACTAATATGACACAAAAAAAAAATCGCACACTACACCCCCCCCCCCCCCCCCCCTACTGCATCTGGGAACGGACAGCTGCCAGAGTGGTAAAGTGCTCCGGCAGCTGCCCGCTATAGTGTGAACCCGGCCCTAAAATCGTCATGACCTAGAATGAACAAAAACCAGCTGACTATCTTCTGACAATGTATCTTCCAGCATTGAGCAGTGTTGTTTTGTATTGCAGCTCACGAACCACCTGGAGGAGATGCTGCAGACGGCCTACAACAAGTTTCAGATATGGCAATCTCGCCGTTCGCATAGGAAAACGTGAGGTTCCTCCTCTTCAGCACTTAATTTATAAAAACAACCAGACAACTCGCAATCCGCGATGGGCAATAGAGCGAACAACAAAAATTCTTCGGAGCCTGGCAGACGTGTTGCACACAAGAGACGTGTGCGTTTGGCGAGAAGCTTTCTAAGGTCCTCGGCATTGAGCTCGGGGCTGCAAGAGCAACTGCGAAACTTCACAACCGAGTGAAAAAAAAAATGTCGGAACCAAAACTTTATTACACGATGGCCAAAAGGGGGGAGGGGAGAGAATGGCGTGAGATGTACCATTTTCTGCGATCCCTCAGGAGCTGCTCTAATTCCTCCCTTTTTTCCTGGTGAAAAAATAAATAAAGCTGCTTGGAATTCTTATGACGTTACGTTTTGTGGGGGGAAAAAAAAAAGACAAAAATATGATCTTCTGTATATTTCATTTATATATGTGTGGCACAGGGTATAGGATATGTCCTTTGATTTCGCCTGAAATTCAAAGTTTAATTTGTACATGTTTTACTATGCTCCCTTTTTTTTTTTTTTTTTCTTAAATGCAAAACTTTATTTAAAATAACACTTTTTTTTTTTTTTATCAAACTCCCAAGGAGAGGTGAAATATTTGCACTGGTGGGTTGCTGGCTTAGAAAAAAAAAACGAATATCGAGCATTATGAACGGCGATGCTTTTCAACGCCATTGAGTGCTCGCAGAGGTTGTGTTTCTGAGATATGTCAAGGGTTTGCTCGGCAGATTACTGTTCATGGGGAAATGAGGATCCTTTTCCATTGTTATGACTGTTACTGTATAGACAGCGGCTTGATAATCATCGGCAAGCGAGAAACGCATCCGTAAAAAATAAAAATTGGCGTGCTTATGGTTATCGCCGAGCCTGTGCCATAGAACGTGGTTCGGATCTTCTTCTGTTTGGAGACTGTTGTCTTGTATAGCACTTGTATAGCAAGAGTAAAAAAATGTTTTATAGTTTAAAAAAAACTGTTTATATATTGTAATCTCTACAACAAACTTTATCTATGCAGTTATAAAAACTGTTTGGGAGATGGACGTTTCGGTTTTGCGCTTTTTTTTTTTTTTTGTCCGCTTTCCTTCCTGCAATTGGATTTTTTTTTTTTTTTAATCCTGTTTTGGGTGCTCAAACATGACTGCCCCCCGCCTTCCGTTCTTGTATTCCCTTTAAGAGTTTAGCAACTTTTTTTTTGTCCGCTTTCCTTCTGCAATTGGGATTTTTTTTTATCCTGTTTTGGGTGCTCAAACATGTCTGACCCCAAATCTCTCCCCCCCTCGCTTTCATTCTTGTATCCCCTTTAAGAGTTTAGCAACTTTTTTTTTTTTTTTTTTTTGTCTGCTTTCCTTCCTGCAATTTTTCCTTCCTGCAATTTGAATTTTTTTTTTTTTTTTTTTCATATCCAGTTTTGGGTCCACCCCTGCCTTCCATTCTTGTATCGCCTTTAAGAGTTTAGCAACAATTTTTTTTTTTTTTTTTAAATTATCCTGTTTTGGGTGCTCAAACATGTCCGCCCCCTGCTTTCATTCTTGTATCCCCTTTAAGAGTTTAGCAACTTTTATTTATTTATTTTTTGTCCGCTTTCCTTCCTGCAATTGGGATTTTTTTTTATCCTGTTTTTTGGGTGCTCAAACATGTCTGCCCCCCTGCCTTCCGATCTTGTATCCACTTTAAGAATTTAGCAACTTTTTTTTTTTTTTCCTCTTTCTTTTCTGCAATTTGAATTTTTTTTTCTTTTTTATATATATATATATATATATATATATATATATATATATATATATATATATATATATATATATATATATATATATATATATATATATATATATATATATATATATATCCTGTTTTGGGTGCTCAAACATGTTCACCCCCCGCCTTCCGTTCTTGTATCCTTTTAAGAGTTTAGCAACTTTTTTTTTTGTCCGCTTTCCTTCCTGCAATTGGGATTTTTTTAATCCTGTTTTTTGGGTGCTCAAACATGACTGCCCCCCGCCTTCCGTTCTTGTATCCACTTTAAGAATTTAGCAACTTTTTTTTTTTTTCTCTTTCCTTTCTGCAATTTGAATTTTTTTTTTTTTTTTTCCCCGTCTGTTTTCCTTCCTGCAATTTGAATTTTTTTTTCTTTTTTTTTTTTTTTTTTTTTTTTTATATATCCTGTTTTGGGTTCTCAAACATGTTCGCCCCCGCCTTCCGTTCTTGTATCCCCTTTAAGGATTTAGCAACTTTTTTTTTTTTTTCCTCTTTCCTTTCTGCAATTTTATTTATTTCTTTTTTTTAATTATCCTGTTTTGGGTGCTCAAACATGTCCGCCCTCCTGCTTTCGTTCTTGTATCCCCTTTAAGAGTTTAGCAACTTTTTTTTTGTCCGATTTCCTTCCTGCAATTGGGATTTTCTTTTATCCTGTTTTTGGGTGCTCAAACATGTCTGCCCCCCCCCCCCCCCCCCCGCCTTCCATTCTTGTATCCACTTTTAAGAATTTAGCAACTTTTTTTTTTTTTTTTTTCTCTTTCCTTTCTGCAATTGAATTTTTTTTTCTTTTTTTTTATATATATATCCTGTTTTGGGTTCTCAAACATGTTCGCCCCCTGCCTTCCGTTCTTGTATCCCCTTTAAGAGTTTAGTAACTTTTTTTTTTTTTTTGTCCTCTTTCCTTTCTGCAATTTGATTTTTTATTTTTTTTGTCCTCTTTCTGCAATTTGATTTTATATATATATATATATATATATATATATATATATATATATATATATCCTGTTTTGGGTTCTCAAACATGTTCGCCCCCCGCCTTCCGTTCTTCTATCCCCTTTAAGAGTTTAGCAACATTTTTTTTTCTTCCAAAAAATTGGAAGCAAATGAAAAGCTCAGATAAGCGTTGTGATATACCGTCACTGAACAGTGTCTGGCCGGGGTCTGTCACTTGAAGAGTTGCAATGGCGTTCGTTATTATACAGCTGACTTAATACAGATCTCCCTTCTTTTCCTTTTTTATATAAAATAAAAATGAATTTCAAAGCTTTGTGGTGTAGTCTGTCTTTTTTTAACCTTAAAGTGTCACTAAACCCACAAAAAAAAAAAAAAAATCAATAAATGGTGTTGTTCATACTCTGAGATTTGTTTTCTGTATTCTGCAAAAAAACCTGGTTGATCCTGCTGCTCTCTATCTCCCCCTGCTGTCCATGTCCCCGATTCAGTTGGGGATTTTGCAGAGCAGTGTTGGCAGCTCTGCACATGCTCAGTTTTTAGTGACAAAAAAATAAACACAAGGGCTCACCGGCCTAGTGCATTATCCTCTAAGTCCCGGTTCACACTACCCCGACTTGTCAGCCTGACAAGTCGCGGTCCATTCTGTGCTATGGGAACCGTTCTAATAGGAGCGACTCAAGTCGCTCCGACATAGAAAATAGTTCCTGTACTACTTCGGGGCGACCTCGGAGCGACTTGCATTGACTTCAATTAGGTGAAGTCCGTGCAAGTCGCGGTGCATGCGACTTCACAGGTCCCCCCGAAGTTGGATCGCCATAGTGTGAACCGACACTAAGAGGTTTATTTAATTAAAAAGGTAAAAAAATACTCACAAACGAGTTCTTGGTACAAGCATATCAAATAGGTAAGTTGCCATCAGCATCAAGATACTCTGAGGAAGAGGCCAAGCCTTGAAATGCGTAAGCTTTTCCAAGCTTCATAGCGATGGTGCATCCTGTATCTTGATGCTGATGGCAACTTACCTATTTGATATGCTTGTACCAAGAACTCGTTTGTGAACATTTTTATACCTTTTTAATTAAATAATCCTCTTGGAGGATAATGCACTAGGCCGGTGCCCCCTTGCATTTGTTTTTTGTTTCTAGTGGTCTTAGACTGCCCTGGCCTTGTAAGGGGCTGCGAGGCTGAAGTTATACAGCGATGCCGAGTCAAAGGTTCTCAGTAGCTGCATGATTGTGGCCAAGGTCGATAGAGGATGGAGACGGATGGAGCACAGGAGACGGGTGCTTCGCACCGACTTTTTTTTGTTTGTTGCTTATTGTCAGTTGTCAGTGAATTTCTATGCTGAGCATTTCCTCCTGATCACATCTGAGCAGCCCATGTGACTATAGAGTCACACATGTGGGCGAATACACAGTGATAAATGACAGCCCACTCATTCTCCATGCCCACTAACCAGCTAAACACACTGGGGGTGGGATATTATATGGCACATCCAGCGCATCACACCCAATGGGCTGCTATGCCTGTGCAAATGTGGGCCCCCAACCCGCATACATGTGAACCAGGCCTAAAGCAATAGTAAAGTCATTAATAGATAAAAACACCGGTCCTCCTGCAGGTTTAACCAATTAATGACTACTATTGCTTTAGGCCTGGTTCACATGTATGCGGGTTGGGGGCCCACATTTGCACAGGCATAGCAGCCCATTGATGTGAATGGGCTTGAGCTGCTATGCCTGCGTTTTCAGCTGAAAAAAGGTGCATGCAGAATTTAAAAAAATGCAGTGGCCATGAAATCCATCCTTCTTTTGCACCATGCGACTTACCTGCCGTTGCTGCACACGCAAACTGTTTTTAAACGCCGTGCCCACGTATACAAAAAATGCAGAAAGCTTGCCAGAGCAGGAACAGCAGTTTAGTCGCATGGTGCAAAAGCAGGATGGATTTCAAGGCCACTGAATTTAAAAAAAATGCTGCATGCACCTTTTTTCTGCGGAAAATGAGGGCATAGCAGCCCTTTCAAATCAATGGGCTGCTATGCCTGTGCAAATGTGGGCCGCCAACCCGCATACATGTGAACAGCCAACCCGCATACATGTGAACAGCCAACCCGCATACATGTGAACCGCCAACCCGCATACATGTGAACCAGGCCTAAAGCAATAGTAAAGTCATTAATAGATAAAAACACCGGTCCTCCTGCAGGTTTAACCACTTCTGGACTGCAAGGATTTGCCCCTTTAAAGACCAGGCCATCGGATCAGAGCGCCAGAACCAGTTATCACCAGGTAGGCCAGACACTGCTTGATGGCTATATAATAATGTAATGTGGGCTGCTATGCGTGTGTGTGTGTGTGTGTGTGTGTGTATATATATATATAATTAGAGCTGCACGATTCTGGCCAAAATGAGAATCACGATTTTTTAGCTTGGAATAAAGATCACGATTCTCTGTGTAACAAAAAAAAAAAATTGGGATAACTTTACTGTTACGTTTTTTTTTTTTTTATTCATTAAAGTCTATTAATTGCGTTTGAAAGACTGCTGCGCAAATACAGTGTGACATAAAATATTACAACAATCGCCATTTTTTTCTGTAGGGTCTCTGCTAAAAAATATATAAAATGTTTGGGGGTTCTAAGTACTTTTCTAGCAAAAAAAAAACTGATTTTAACTTGCAAGCAACAAGTGTCAGAAAAAGGTCCAGTCTTTAAGAGGTTAAACTTCCTTTCTCCCTGGCAGAGGGAAGGAAAAGATACAATGTAATCATTTTTGTTTATAGTTACTGGGAGACTTAATGCTGAAAGGTGTTAGCTGTGTGAGTGAATGAGTCATCCAGCTCACTGCAATGTATCAATTCACAAGTCAGACCCAGGAGCAGAGAAACTCGGTATTTTAAAAATGCCACAATAACAATACCGTGGCTACGCGATATGCCGGTTTTAGTTAATTCGATATAGGTCTAGTGGTGAGTTGATTGGAGCTTTGTGACATTATCCTGCTGGAAGGAGCCATCAGAAGATGGGGACACTGTAGTCATAAAGGGATGGAAATGGTCAGCAACAATACTCAGGTAGGCCATGGTGTTCAAACGATGCTAAATTGGTACTGAGGGACCCAAAGTGTGCCAAGAAAATATCCCCCACACCATTACACCACCAGCCTGAGCCATTGATACAAGGCAGGATGGATCCATGCTCTACGCCAAATTCTGACCCCACCATCTGAATGTCGCAGCTGAAATCCAGACTCATCAGATCAGGCAACGTTTTCCAACCTTCTGTTGTCCAATTTTGGTGAGCCTGTGCGAATTATAGCCTCAGTTTCCTGTTCTTAGCTGACAGGAGTGGCACTCGCTGTGCTCTTCTGCTGCTGTCGCCCATCTACTTCAATGTGTTGTGCGTTCAGAGATGGTATTCTGCATACCTTGGTTGTATCGAGCAGTTATTTGAGTTATTGTTGCCTTTCTATCATCTAGAACCAGTCTGCCCATTCTCCTCTGACATCAACAAGGCATTTCCTTCCACAAAACTGCCACTCACTGGATATTTTCTCTTTTTTGGACCATTCTCTGTAAAGCCGAGAGATTGTTGTGTGTGAAACTCCCAGTAGATCACCAGTTTTTGGAACACTCAGACCAGCCCGTCTGGCACCAACAACCATGCCATGTTCAAAGTCACTTAAATCCCCTTTCTTGCCCATTTTGATGCTTGGGTTAAACTTCACCAATTCTAGATGCCAAAATCCATTGAGTTGCTGCCATGTGATTGGCTGATTAGTAATTTGTGTGACCAAGCAATAGAACAGGTGTAGCTAATAAAGCTTCTACCGTCTAAGATAATGGATGCAAGGCCTAATATAAAACTGGGAAGAGTTCAATTCAATTTGATGATTCATCAAATGATCACACAGAACAGCCAACGTGTTTCGGTGGCCATTGCACTCCCACTTCATCAGGGCTACAAACTGAACATAAAAACATTGGATCCAAATAAATTTTTTAACCTCTTCAGACCAGGGCCAAACAAACCTTCACCCAATAGAGAAAGGTCTGCTCTTATTCCTCCTCCCTCTGCCATATTTGGAATATATACAGGGGGTACCTAGTTTTGACAGGGATCTGCTCCCACTTCTGCTTGGATTGCCTAGACAACCCGACTGGAAGTTCTCCTCCCCCCTCTCTGTCTGCTACCTTTCTGGGACACGTCACCGATCCCAGAAGGGTGCAAGACCATTCACAAAGCACAGCTCTTGCATGCGCAGTGGGAAGCTGGCGGTGAAGCCGCAAGGTTTCACAGCTTGCCGCCCACAGTTAACAAGCTGGCTCCAGGGACCTGAAGACTGCCAAAAAAATCAATGTATAGGGGAAAACATTAACCCGTTGGCGCTGGCTGCATGCAAATATGCAGTCTCTCGGCGGGTGGGCTTTGGCGCCAAACAGCTGCATAATTGCATGAATTGGTGGAATCCAGCTGTGTCCCGAGATCGTGCTCCCGACACAGACACCAGTGGCTAAGGGAAAGTTCACAATTGTTACTTGCGATCAGGTGCTTTCCGATCATGTGACAGGCGGTCACATGATCATAAACCTCACCCCGCCTCCCGGCATCCTAAACCCCTTAAAGAGCTTGGGAGGGCCCAGCTCCAAGGGGTTAAAGAAAATAAAAAATATCCCTCTCTCTCCCCCACTCCCTCCCTATCTCCCCCACTCTCTCTCTTCCTCTCCCTCTCTATCTCTCTCGCTCCCTCCCCCTCTCTCGCTCCCTCTCTCTCTCTCCCTCCCTCTCTCTCTATTTCTCCCTCCCTCTATCTCTCTCTCTCCCTCTTTCTCCCCCCTCTCTTCCTCTTTCTCTCATCTCCCCCCCCCCTTCTCTCCCTCCCCTCCTCAAAAAAGCAAAAAGGCTGCTGTTTACTAAGCTCAATAGCTCAAGATGAAATTTAGTCACACTAAAGGTGTCAACTTGTGAACCCCGGTGGGTTCTCTGATAGGCCAACTATCTCTACTCAACTATGAAAGTAGCCGTGGCTGAACATTTCTGGGGTGTGCAAGTATTGCTAAATCCATCCATCATGTGTATTCTTCTTGAATCTTGGTGTGTTTGTGTATTTCTTCCAGATCTGTGCAGTAATCCAGTGGGAGACTTTTCCTTTCCTGTAATAAAGACCGCTCACTGCTACTCTCTCTCCTTGTGCAGGGTGACAGGTCCTGTCTCCACCCCCTCTTGTAGTATCCTGCAGGCAGCATGTAGTGGGTGGAGCCTGTTCTCTCCTTGTGCAGGGTGACTGGTCTTGTTTCTGCCCCTTCCTGTAGTTTTCTGTAGGCAGCATGTAGTGGGTGGAGCCTGTTCTCTCCTTGTGCAGGGTGACTGGTCTTGTTTCTGCCCCCTCCTGTAGTTTTCTGTAGGCAGCTTGTAGTGGGTGGAGCCTGTTCTCTCCTTGTGCAGGGTGACTGGTCTTGTTTCTGCCCCCTCCTGTAGTTTTCTGTAGGCAGCATGTAGTGGGTGGAGCCTGTTCTCTCCTTGTGCAGGGTGACTGGTCTTGTTTCTGCCCCCTCTCCTGTAGTTTTCTGCAGGCAGGCTGTAGTGGGCCCCTCCCACAGCTCTGCTCTGGGTACGTATAGCACAGTGATGATGTCACTGCTACATTTACAAGGTAAAATCAGGGTTTATAGAGGCATTTAATGCACACAAAAATGGATTTATATCTGTTTTGCCTAGCAAGGGATATATTAAAATGCAAATTTTCAGCTCTGCTTTAAAGCACGACCCCAGCTTTAGAGAACAGCGCTCACATGTCATACATGGCCCATTAATGTCATGTGACCATTTAAAAGCCACCTGGATTCAAGGCATATATCCTGTTTATTTGTTGATGTGCTGAGGAAGGGGTGACAAAAAGCTGGAGTTCTGCTTCAAGAATCTTAGGAAATGACCGGTCCTCTTTAAGTTCCCTTTAACAACGAATGGCTTTTTTTTTTCTAAAACAAAAGTGAAAGTATATGATGTACCTGGTATGGTGCCGGATGTTCAGAGAGGACGAATAACCCAGAAAGCCCCTTTCGTCTCGCCAAATAGGGAATGCCGGGTGCTTTCCTGAAGTCTCATCATTAAACATCAGGCAGGTAAGTCATTAGGGATAAAAATAAACTTCTTTATATAAAGAGTTTCCCAGAATAACCAGAAGGTTGAAGCTGTAAACTCAGACATTTTGTTGCCTAAATCCGCGTTTCTCAACCTTATTACAGTGGTGGCCCCCTATAACAGTATTATAATCTGGGGACACCCCAGTCTGAAAATAATAAATGTTACTTCTCAATGGGAAACCTGAGCCTGGGATGACGCACACAACCACTCTGATTACATTCATTTTGTATCAGAGGCCCCCTATCACATCAGAGGCCCCCCCTTATTATCAACCCCCACCCCCCAATCACTTCAGAGGTCCCCCATCATACCAGAAGCCTCCCATTCACATCAGAGGCCCCCCTTCACATCAAATGTCCTCCATCATACCAAAACCCCCCCCCCCGTTTACACCAGAGTCCCCCTTCACATCAGAGGCCCCCCCTTATTATCAACCCCCACCCCCCAATCACTTCAGAGGTCCCCCATCATACCAGAAGCCTCCCATTCACATCAGAGGTCCCCCTTCACATCAAATGTCCTCCATCATACCAGAAGCCCCCCCCCCCCGTTTACATCAGAGTCCCCCTTCACATCAGAGGTCCTCCATCATACCAGAAGCCCCCCGTTTACACCAGAGTCCCCCTTCACATCAGAGGTCCTCCATCATACCAGAAGCCCCCCCGTTTACATCAGAGTCCCCCTTCACATCAGAGGTCCTCCATCATACCAGAAGCCCCCCGTTTACACCAGAGTCCCCCTTCACATCAGAGGTCCTCCATCATACCAGAAGCCCCCCGTTTACACCAGAGTCCCCCTTCACATCAGAGGTCCTCCATCATACCAGAAGTTCCTCCATCATACCAGAAGTTTCCCGTTTACTTAAGGGGTCCCTCCATCACATCAGAGGTCCCTCCATCTAATTAGAGGTCCCCCCATCACATTAGAGGTGCCCCCATCACATCAGAGCCCCCCCCCATCACATTAGTGCCTCCTCCCAATCACATTAGTGCCCCCCATCACATCAGAGGTCCCCCTATCACATCAGAGGTCCCTCCATCACATCAGAGTACCCCCCAATAAATCAGAGCCCCCTTCATTTCAGAGGCCCCCGCATAACATCCAAGGTCTTTTTATCACATCAGACCTCCCCCTCCACAACAGAACCCGCCCTTCCCCTTATCATATCAGAGTTTCCCCATCACATCAGAGGTCCCCCTATCACAACAGAGCCCCCCCCCCCAATCACATCAGAGGTTCCCCATCACTTCAGAGGTCTTCCCATTACATCAGAGCCCCCTTCAGATCAGAGGTCCCCCCCATAACATCCAAAGTCTTCTTCCCATCACATCAGAGGTCCCCCCATCACATTACAGGTCCCCCATCATACCAGAACCCCCCGTTCACATCAGAGGCCTCTTCATCACATCAGAGTCCCCCCTTCACGTCAGAGGTCTTCCATCATACCAGAAGCCCTCTGTTCACATCAGAGGTCCCCCATTACATCAGAATCCGCCCATCACATCAGAGGTCCCCCATCACATCAGAATCCGCCCATCACATCAGAGGTCCCCCATCACATCAGAATCCGCCCATCACATCAGAGGTCCCCCATCACATTAGTTCCCCGGCCCTTCCATCATACCAGATTCCCCCCCATCAAATCAGAGCCCCGTTCATATCAGAGGTCCCCACATAACATCCAAGGTCTTCCCATCATATCAGAGGTCCCCCATCACAACAGAGCCCCCCTTCCTATCAGAGGTCCTTCCATCACATAAGAGTCCCCCTTCATATCAGAATTCTCCCAATAAAATCAGAGCCCCCTTCATATCAGAGATCCCCCCCCCCCATAACATCCAAGGTCTTCCCATCACATCAGAGGTTCTTCTATCACATTGGAGTCCCCCCATTAAATCAGAGCCCCCTTTATTTTAGAGTTCCCCCCCCCCCCATAACATCCAAAGTCTTCTTCTCATCACATCACATCAGGCTATCCCATCACATCAGAGGTCCCCCATCATACCATATGACCCTCATTCACATCAGGGGTCCCTCCATCACATCCGAGGTCCCCCATCACATCAGAGGTCCTTCCATCACATCAGAGTCCCCCCTTCATATCAGAGGTCTCCACATAACATCCAAGGTCTTCCCATCATATCAGAGGTCCCCCATCACATAAGAGTCCCCCCTTCATATCATAGTTCTCCCAATAAAATCAGAGCCCCCTTCATATCAGAGATCCCCCCCCATAACATCCAAGGTCTTCCTATCACATCAGAGGTCCTTCCATCACATCGGAGTCCCCCCATCAAATCAGAGCCCCCTTCATATCAGAGCCCCCCATAACATCCAACGTCTTCTCATCACATCAGAGCTATCCCGTCACATCAGAGGTCCCCCATCATACCATAAGCCCACCGTTCACATCCGAGGTCCCCCATCACATCCGAGGTCCCCCATCACATCAGAGGTCCTTCCATCACATCGGGGTCCCCCCATCAAATCAGAGCCCCCTTCATATCAGAGCCCCCCATAACATCCAACGTCTTCTCATCACATCAGAGCTATCCCGTCACATCAGAGGTCCCCCATCATACCATAAGCCCACCGTTCACATCAGAGGTCCCCCATCACATCCGAGGTCCCCCATCACATTAGAGGTCCCCCTTCATATCAGAGGTCCCCCCGATAACATCCAAGATCCTGCTATCACATCAGAGCCACCCTTCATATCAGAGACCCCCCCCCCACCCCCATCACATGAGGGTGATGAGTTGCCCCCTCCCCACCCCCCCCCCCTCCTTATCACCCATGACAGAGTCTTCCCATCACAAAGTCCTATCATCACATCAGAGCCCCCCAACATAGATCCTCCCAATCACACAGTTGACCTCCCCTCCCATCCCAGCCCCCCCCTCTAATCACATGATCTCCCCATCACAGAGCCCCCAAACCACAAAGTCCCCCCATCACAACCCCCCAAATTACACAGTCCCCTCTTCACATCAAAGCCTAACCTTTTGACTCCAGCAATGCATCAGAGGGAAGGAGGTGGAGGAGATCTAAAGAAGCTGAATTCCTGTCCTGTCCTGAATGCTGGGGATGGTCCTGAATGCTGGGGATGGTTCTGCATGCTGGGGCTGGTCCTGCATGCTGGGGATGGTCCTGAATGCTGGGGATGGTTCTGCATGCTGGGGATGGTCCTGAATGCTGGGGATGGTCCTGAATGCTGGGGATGGTCCTGAATACTGGGGATGGTCCTGAATGCTGGGGATGGTCCTGAATACTGGGGATGGTCCTGCATTCTGGGGATGGTTCTGAATGCTGGGGATGGTCCTGAATGCTGGGGATGGTTCTGCATGCTGGGGGTGGTCCTGCATGCTGGGGATGGTCCTGAATACTGGGGATGGTCCTGCATTCTGGGGATGGTTCTGCATGCTGGGGATGGTCCTGAATGCTGGGGATGGTCCTGAATGCTGGGGATGGTCCTGAATGCTGGGGATGGTCCTGAATGCTGGGGATGGTCCTGAATGCTGGGGATGGTCATGCATGTTGCCTGCTCTGGGTCAGCCTTATGTGTTGGCTTGGTGTGGGCAAACTGGCCACCAACACCACAGCAATAAATGATGCCATGCGTCCTGGTCCTAGCATGTCATTGGTTATTAGCTTGTGCCCACCCACGCCACGGAAACTCATCACGCTGACTGTGGGTTAACTAGGTACTGTGCTCGCGGCCTCTTGGGAAAACCAATCAATGGCACCTCAGTTGAGAAACCCTGATATAAAGTTCCAAGCTGCTGATCTCATGTAGCCTCTTTGCAGACACTTCATATCAACACGTTTTCCAGCGATGGCTGCATGGTAATTCTCAGGACAGATTTCCCAATAGTGACAACAATGGACCATGCCTGGGCAGTGTGTGCTTTAACAGACACTTGTAGTCTTCAGCAGAAGCCATGTGATGAGAGGACAATGCAGGAGCACAACTAGAAGACAGGGACAGTGACTCAAAGCACGGAAGCCATTGGTTTGTGATGACAGCCAGGAAATTAGCATTTTTCAAATAGATTAGCAATGGGAAACTCAATATTTTATTCTGCAGAGGTCTCCTTTAAAGGGCACTTCCTGATAACCACTTGCCGACCACAAGGCATATATATATATCCCGGTTCCACCAGCAACAATAGACCCCCCTGCAAGAATAGATCCCCTCCAGCAACAACAGATTCCCCAGTAACCAGCATCAATAGACCCTCTAACAGCCAGCAGAAAAGACCCCTCCCCTAACTGTACATCCCTCCCAGCAATGACTGACCCCCCAGCAACATAAGACCCACCCTAGCAACAACAGACCCCTGGGCCCCTTCCTTCACAAAAATAGATCCCCTCCAGCAACAATAGATCCCCCAGGAACCAGCATCAATAGACCCTCCAGCAGCCAGCAGATCCCTCACCCCCTGCAACATAGACCCCCCCCCCCCCCAAGTAACAATATATTGCCACCAGCAATAATAGACCCCCTGCAAGAATAGATCCCCTCCAGCAATGATAGATTCCCCAGTAGCCAGCTTAAAAAGACCCTCTAGCAGCCAGCAGTAAAGACCCCTCCCCCAACTTTACATCCCTCCCAGCAACGACTGACCCCCCCAGAAACAGAAGACCCGCTTCCTTCACAAAAATAGATCCCCTACAGCAGTACTCTCCAACCTTTTTATCGCCGTGGACCGGTCAACGTTTGATAATTTTTCTGTGGCCCGCTGAGGGGGGGGCGAGCGCCAATGCAGAGTGCCCACAGCGTGCACCCAGTCAATGCACAGTGCCCACAGCATGCCTCCAATCAATGCACAGTGCCCACAGCATGCCCCCAATCAATGCACAGTGGCCACAGCATGCCCCCAATCAATGCACAGTGCCCACAGCATGCCCCCAATCAATGCACAGTGGCCACAGCATGCCTCCAATCAATGCACAGTGCCCACAGCATGCCTCCAATCAATGCACAGTGCCCACAGCATGCCCCCAATCAGTGCACAGTGCCCACAGCATGCCCCCAATCAATGCACAGTGGCCACAGCATGCCCCCAATCAATGCACAGTGGCCACAGCATGCCCCCAATCAATGCACAGTGCCCACAGCGTGCACCCAGTCAATGCACAGTGCCCACAGCGTGCACCCAGTCAATGCACAGTGCCCACAGCATGCCTCCAATCAATGCACAGTGCCCACAGCATGCCCCCAATCAATGCACAGTGCCCACAGCATGCCCCCAATCAATGCACAGTACCCACAGCATGCCTCCAATCAATGCACAGTGCCCACAGCATGCCCCCAATCAATGCACAGTGCCCACAGCATGCCCCCAATCAATGCACAGTGGCCACAGCATGCCCCCAATCAATGCACAGTGCCCACAGCATGCCTCCAATCAATGCACAGTGCCCACAGCATGCCTCCAATCAATGCACAGTGCCCACAGCATGCCCCCAATCAATGCACAGTGCCCACAGCATGCCCCCAATCAATGCACAGTGCCCACAGCATGCCCCCAATCAATGCACAGTGGCCACAGCATGCCCCCAATCAATGCACAGTGCCCACAGCATGCCTCCAATCAATGCACAGTGCCCACAGCATGCCCCCAATCAATGCACAGTGGCCACAGCATGCCCCCAATCAATGCACAATGCCCACAGCATGCCCCCAATCAATGCAGAGATGCCAGCGTTTCCCCCGAGACCAGTGCACTTACCTCACGGCAGCTTCTCTTCAGTCCCCGGGTGTCCTTGAGTCCTCAGTCCTCCCGCCTCCTCCTCGGCCAATGGCATGAGTTTTGCCTTTCGGCCAATCAGGAAGCGGGAGGACCCGCTCCCTGCTTGGCCAGGAGGAGGATCGGTGTGACAATAGCGAATTTTCATTCGCTATTGTCACACAATGGGCAGGCTCGGGCGCAGAGTGCTCTGCGCCCCGGCCGCCACAGTAAAATTGTTTAAAGTTCCTTGGGCGGCCCGGTACCTTTTGATCCACGGACCGGTACCGGTCCGCGGCACGGGGGTTGGGGAACACTGCCCTACAGCAACCATAGATCCCCTACAGCAACAGTAGATCCCCCAGCAGCCAGCATCAATAGGCCCTCCAGCACACCCCAGCACCTCTTTCCATGACATACATTCAGTGCTAGAGGTGTCGGAACTGCGTTCCCCCGCGTTCCCGATGAAAAAAAGCCCTGGTGACAACACTCTGTCCTTGTCTCCCAATCACGCTCCTGCATTGTCACATGTGCCTCTGCTGTAGACTGCAGATGTGCCAACACACATTGCCCAGGCATGGTCAGGAAGCCAGTCCAGGGCAAAGAGGTGCAGCCAACGCTGGAGAGAGTGCATGAAGACAGGAAATGGGTGAAAGCGGCCGGCGGGAGGAGATCGGCATTACTAAGAATAGAGATGGATGGAGGAAAAAAAGGAAAAATTATATTTTCCTGCATTCAGATAACTTCTTCTTTTGTCATTTGGAAAGAGGAACAACAGCCAGCTGTCCTCAGTTCACACACAGTCATCACATTTATAGAGATGTGAAATCTATTATTCCTGTCCATATATATATATATAGCTGATGTCAGTAATTCTTTCACATAAAGTCATTTTCTGCTGAATCTGTCTGAACTCCTGCACATGCGTGGGAGTGACAACGACTCCGCTGGCCAATGACAGCGGCCGGTGATCAAGATCTGGAAGGTGACCACCCAAAGATGTCAGCGGCTGGGAGGGGGAGCATCACTGGAGCCGAGGTGAGTATTGTTCCTCTATAACTAATTCCGGACCGCCCACCGCCGATTTACTGCAGCAGTGCGGCCCTCCTGCGCGAACCAATGTAGACCTACGTCGGCCGGGCGCCTGCAGCTAGGGGGCGAGCACGCGCCGCCGGCAGTGCAATCCTGCCCCAACTCGACAGCGGGGACTCCGATGCACTGGGCAGGTGGCTCTGATTGCCGCCTGACACCCGCGATCGCTCCCCGCTGAGAGAGAAGAACGGTCGGCTGTTGTAAACACAGCTGACCATTCTTCTCCCTGGAATGATCACAGAGCTCCTGTGATCCTTCTATATATAGGATCACATGTCTCTATGGTCATTCCATAAGCCCCGCCCCCATACAGTTAGACTCACTCCCCATAGGCTCACATTTAACCCCTTGATCACCCACAGGGTTAACCCCTTCCCTGCCAATGTCATTATTTCATATTTTTAGCACTGATTACTGTAGTAATGTCACTGGTCCTCCCAAAAGTGTCAAAAGTGTCAGTTAAGGGGTCCGATCTGTCCGCCGCAATGTCGCAGTCCCACTAAAAATCGCAGAAACCAATAAAAATGACATAAATCTTTCCCCTAATTTGTAGATGTGATAACTTTTGCGCAAATTAATCAGAATACGCTTATTGCGATTTTTTTTTTACCAAAAATATGTAGCAGACAACAAATTGGCGCAAAATGTTAAAAAAATTTGATTTTTAAATTTTTTTGGGGAAATGTTATATAGCAGAAAGTGAAAAATATGGGGTTTTTTTTTTCAGAATTGTCGCTCTTTTTTTTGTTTATAGCGCAAAAAATAAAAATCGCAGTGGTGATCAAATACCACCAAAATAAATTTCTATTTGTGGGACAAAAAGGACATCGATTTTATTTGGGTACAGCATCGCACGACCGCGCAATTGTCAGTTAAAATAACGCAGTGCTGAATCGCAAAATTTGGCCTGGTCATTAATGGGGAAAATCTTCCTGTCCAGAAGTGGTTAATCTGATTACATTCACATATGAACATAATAAAAAAGGTGAAAACAGTATTTTATGAAAAATAAAAGAGTATGGCGACTGCTTATGATACAGAAAACTAAACATCAGCCTGCTAGGGTTTAGATCTAATTTAAAAATGAATTTCCTATTGTGTTTCCAAACTCCTGTGCTCTGGACCAGTGCTGGGACAAGATCATTCAGTGCCCAGGGCAAGGATGCCAAATTGCCTCCCCCCCCCTTCATTATTTATGAGTTTATGAGGAGGAGGAGGAGAGAGAGCACAGCCCGCATCTCCTCCCGGCTCTCACCTCCTTTCACGCTGGACTGACAGGAGTAGTGAAGTGAACTGTCACTACTCCTGTCAGCCTTACAGTAGAAGGAACTTGCGGCACCCCCATCCCAACAATACATCCTGCGCCCAGGGCAGCCGTTCCTTCTGCCCACCCCTTGTCCTAACCCTGCTCTGGACAGTTGTAATACATTATGATTTTTCTATAGATTTATTGTTAGTATTGGGGCAGCGACTTTAATGTTGATGTCACGCCACTTCATAATATCAGTCAACAGCGGCTTTCTATGTGACTTATAGAGGTTTTGCATTGATATATCGGGTATGTTTGGCGTGCTATGTATGCGATCCCCATGGAGCAATTAACTGCGGGGAGTATGGCTACGTTTAAAAGACTCTTGGACGTGCATCTCAAGGATCAGAACATTCAGGGGTATGAGAGATGATTACGGCCACACATACCTACACAGGTTGAACTGGATGGACTATTGTCTTTATTCAACCTCAACTACTATGCAACCATGTAACTATGTAATTACCATCTTTTGCCGGCTCTGGTCAGGGGTGTATCTACCGTGAAGGAAAAAAAAAAGGCGTTTGCCTTGGGGGGTATTTTTCAGGGGGGGCACAGCCCTCAGGCAGAAGGGACACTACGAGCAGTGGCATAGCTCCGGGGGTGCAGGGGGTGCAGACCGGGTGACACCCACCAGAGGGGTGACACTATGAGCGGCCACGGACTGACCGTTCGGTGACAGAGGAGCAAAGCAGAAGCAGGAGGCGGCGGTGGCTGCAGCCTCCGATCTCGGAGGTAGCTTACTTGGCAGAGCAGGTCGGAGTCCCAGGCTGGGATCGTGCCTCGGCTGCCTCGCTACACACAGCTAGTAAAAAAGGGGCCAGCGGGCTGCGGGAAGGTGAGAGTCCGGTGAATTTTTTTTGGGGGGGATGGGAGAACCTCCTGGTGTAGTATGGGGGGATGGAAGAGTCCCCCCTCTCTCTCTCTTCCCCCCCCACCTCTTCCCCCCTCTCTCACCCCCTCCTCTCTCTCACCCCCTCTTTCTCTCTTCCCCCCACCTCTTCCCCCCTCTCTCTCTCACCCTTTTTTCTCTCTCTCACCCCCTTCTCTGTCTCTTACCCCCCCTCTCTCTCTCTCTCTCTCTTTCCCCCACCTCCTCTCCCCCTCTCTCTCTCACCCCTCCTCTCTCTCTTTACCCCTCTCTCACCCTGTTCTCTCTCTCTCTCTCCCCCCCCCTCTCTCTCTCACCTCCCCTCTCTCTCTTTCCCCTACCTCCTCTCCCCCTCTCTCTCTCACCCCTCCTCTCTCTCCCTTTACCCCTCTCTCACCCTCTCTCTCTCTCTCTTTCTCTTTCCCCCACCTCTTCCCACCCTCTCTCTCAGCCCTTTCTCTCTCTCTCACCCCCTCTCTCTTCCCCCTCTCTCTCTCTTCCCCCCCTCTCTCTCTCTCCCCATTCTCTGTCTCTCACCCCCTCTCTCTCTCTCTCTTCCCCCCTCTCTCTCTCTCTCTCTCTCATCCCCCTCTCTCTCTCTCTTTCCCCCCCTCTCACCCCCCTTCTCTCTCGCACCCCCTTCTCTCTCTCCCCCCTCTCTCTCTCACCCCCTTCTCTCTCTCTCACCACCCTATCTCTCTCTCTTTCCCCCACCTCCTCTCCCCTCCCCTCTCTCTTTACCTCTCTCTCTCACCCCCCACCTCTTTCCCCCTCCCTCTTTCTCTCACCCCCACCTCTGAAGCTCTTATAGGAAGAGGTGGAGCCTAAAGAAGAAGGGGTGTATCTTAAACAGAATAACAAATTTAGATTGGGGGGGGGTACCCAATTTTAGTAATATATATATATTATAATAGTTATTATTATTATTATTAATAATAAAAATTCTATATTAATAATTCTCATATGTATTTATTATTTTGTTCCCTGGCTCCTGTACTCTGGACGGTTGTATATATTATTTTACTTACATTATTATTATTGGTTATAGCCCCGGTTCACACTAGGGCGACCTGTGAGGCGACCTGGTCGCCTCACAGGTCGCCACAGGTCGCCTCCCATAGGGAAGCTACGGACCCGTTCTAATAGGAGCGACACAAGTCGCTCCGACCTAGAAAAAGGGTCCGGAGCTTCTTTGGGGCGACCAGGAGGCGACCGCCATAGACTTCAATGTTATGAAGTCTGTGGCGGCCGCTCCGAGGTCGCGGCGCGCTGCTCGCACCGCGATCTCGGAGGTCGCCCCTGAAAGTAGCGTCGCGCCAGTGTGAACCGGCGCATATTTGTTGGTTATTATTATTATTATTATTATTAATAATAATAATAATAATAGTCCTTGTATATATTTATTATTTTGTTTCCTGGCCCCTGTACTCTGGAGTCTGCACAGTTGTATATAATATTTTTGTATATAATATTATTATTGCTTATATTTATTGGTTATTATTATTATTAATAATAATAGTTCCTGCATATTTATTATTTTGTTTTTTGCCTCCTGTACTCTGGACAGTTGTATATAATAGTTTTGCTTATTATTAGTGTTGTTGTTATTATTATTAATAGTTTCTGTATATATTTATTATTTTGTTTCCTGGCTCCTGTACTCTGGACAGTTGTATGAATTATTATTGTATATATTATTATTATTATTATTGCTTATATTTATTGGTTATTATTATTATTATTACTATTAATAGTTCCTGTATATATTTATTATTTTGTTTCCTGGCTCCTGTACTTTGGACAGTTGTATATATTATTTTTGTATATGTTACTATTATTGCTTATATTTATTGGTTATTATTATTATTAATATTATTATTATTATTATTAATAGTTCCTGTATTTTTATTATTTTGTTTCCTGGCTCCTGTACTCTGCACAGTTGTATATAATATTTTTGGAAATATTATTATCATTGCTTATATTTATTGGTTATTATTACTATTATTATTATTAATAATAATAATAATAATAGTTCCTGCATTTTGATTATTTTGTTTCCTGGCTCCTGTACTCTGCACAGTTGTATATAATATTTTTGGAAATATTATTATTATTATTGGTTATTATTATTATTGTTATTAATAATAATAGTTCCTGCATATTTATTATTTTGTTTCTTGCCTCCTGTACTCTGGACAGCTGTATATAATATTTTTGTATATATTATTATTATTGCTTATGATTAGTGTTGTTATCATTATTAATAGTTTCTGTATATATATTTATTATTTTGTTTCCTGGCTCCTGTACTCTGGACAGTTGTATATATTATTTTTGTATATTTTATTTATGTTGCTTATTATTTGTGTTATTATTATTAATAGTTCCTGTGTATATTTATTATTTTGTTTCCTGGCCCATTGCCTTGGACAGTTGTGTATATTATTATTGTATATACTTATTGCTGATTATGATGATGGTCATGATTATTTATAATAATTTTTATCAGTAATAATTCTTGTATATATTTATGATTGTGTTTCCAGTTGTATATAGAGTGTTGCAATGTTTGACCCCCCCCCCCCCCCCCCATCCCATGTGTGCACATTGATAACACAGGCTGCAGTCATGCAGTAATGAAAGGCATGTGACACAGCATTGTGACTCTCTCTCAGCTCAGTACACCCAGCCAATCACAGGCCTCCTCCCAGCTCCAACTCCCCTGGCAGCCAATCAGGGAGGTGGTCTCTCTCTTTCCCTCCCTCCAAACCAGCAGAGTTCCTTAGCTTGTGCTTTGATTGTAACATTGTAACTCTAGTTCCAGGAAGAAGGCTGACAGTAAGTAGAGTTTTCTGCTAGATTGTAAGCTCTGTGGGTCAGGCTGTAGGCAGGGCTGGGTATGCTGTGACTGTCAGTGATTGCTGATCAGCAGACAGGAGATTGAAGGTGATTAGCTGTGTAAATATTGATCCTCTGTGTGTGACAGATTTATGTGTTGGGAAGATTCTTTCTGTTTGTTTTGTAAGTCAATCTTCTGCTCATTAGAAGTCAATGACAGTAATTACCCCGGCAGGGATCATGTGATCAGGGTAATTACTCTCTCTGGGATGGGGGGGAAGAGAAGAGCTCTGATCTGAATGCTCTCATTTCTGACCGGTTAGATTTTATCTCTTAAAATTCAAAAAGTAAATTGCGATATAAAAGTAGATTTTTATTCTCCATGGCAGGAATAGGAAGGCGCCCAATGTACAGGGAGGGAGCTGCTGAGCTCTTCTCAGGTTGCTGTGTAATTGGGGTCTCTTGCACACATTCCAAATAAGAGTTGTGTTTGTACTTGTGTAGCTTTTCCAGGACTCTGAATACATCCGCAATGTTGTCTATGGCCGGGGTCCCCAAACTACACCCTGATGGCCAAATACAGCCCACTGCAAGATTTTATCTGGCCCTCTGATGAAAGGGGGACTCTTGACTCCAATGTAAGCAGGGTTTTGATGGGGGACTCCGATGTAAGCGGGGCTTTGATGAGGACTCTGATGTAAGCGGGGCTTTGATGGGGACTCTGATGTAAGCGGGGCTTTGATGGGGACTCTGATGTAAGCGGGGCTTTGATGGGGACTCTGATGTAAGCGGGGCTTTGATGGGGGACTCCGATGTAAGCGGGGCTTTGATGGGGGACTCCGATGTAAGCGGGGCTTTGATGGGGACTCTGATGTAAGCGGGGCTTTGATGAGGACTCCAAAGTAAGCGAGGCTTTGATGGGGACTCTGATATAAGCGAGGCTTTGATGGGGACTCCGATGTAAGCGGGGCTTTGATGGGGGACTCCGATGTAAGCGGGGCTTTGATGAGGACTCCAAAGTAAGCGAGGCTTTGATGGGGACTCTGATATAAGCGAGGCTTTGATGGGGACTCTGATATAAGCGAGGCTTTGATGGGGACTCCGATGTAAGCGGGGCTTTGATGGGGACTCTGATGTAAGCGGGGCTTTGATGAGGACTCCAAAGTAAGCGAGGCTTTGATGGGGACTCTGATATAAGCGAGGCTTTGATGGGGACTCCGATGTAAGCGGGGCTTTGATGAGGACTCCGATGTAAGCGGGGCTTTGATGAGGACTCCAAAGTAAGCGAGGCTTTGATGGGGACTCTGATATAAGCGAGGCTTTGATGGGGACTCCGATGTAAGCGGGGCTTTGATGGGGGACTCCGATGTAAGCGGGGCTTTGATGGGGACTCCGATGTAAGCGGGGCTTTGATGGGGACTCCGATGTAAGTGGAGCTTTGATGGGGGACTCCGATGTAAGTGGGGCTTTGATGGGGACTCCTTTTGTAAGCGGGATTTTGATGGGGACTCCGATGTAAGCGGGGCTTTGATGGGGGACTCTGATGTAAGGGGAGACTCTCTATTGTGAGAGAGACTTTGGCAGGGACTTGTGTGTGTGTGTGTGTGTTGGGGGGGGGGGGGGTTGATGTAAGGGGGCTTTGATGGGGACACTTATGCAAAGAAGGGCTATGTTGTAAAGCGGACTCCAGTGTAGGGGGGACTTTGATGGGGGGGGGGGACTCTGATGTAAGGGGGACTTTGACAGGGAATTTTGTGTGTGTATGGAGCTGGGGGGAGAAGTTGGATGTAAGGGGAACTCAGGTGTACTGGGGCTTTGATGGGGACACTTATGCAATGAGGGGCTCTGTTGTAAGGGGGGCTCCAATGTAAAGGGGACTCTGATGTGGGGGGGGGGACTTTGATGTAAGAGGGACTCCTCTTTGCAGGCCATAATTCTCCCCAAACAAAATCTCCCCCCAGCACAAATCTTTGGCCCCCATCTCCCCTCTCAGCTCATCACCCATCCTAGCAAAAATCCTCTACTCCCTCTAATTTCCCCTTTGAGCACAAATCTCCCTCCAGTCCCCCCTTCTAGCACCCCCCCCCCCTCTAAATATCCCCCATGAACATAAATTCCTAAATCCCCCCCCCCCCCCTAAAATTTTCCTTCCGAGCATAAATCTCCCCCAAATCCCCCCCCCCCCCATTCTTACTTGAACAAATATTCCCCCAACATCCCCCTTCCTAACACAAATGGCAGGAGGGGAGAGAGAGCACAGCCTGCACCTCCTACCGGCTCTCTTCTGCTCTCGGGATTCGGTTTGCCACTTCCCGCACTAAGCTGACCGGATCAGTGATGCTGCTGTCACTACTCCGGTCATCTTGTGGCAGCAGGAAATCTCCATGAGAGCCCCCCCCCCCCTCTTGTCCCTGGCACTGAGGGGGACCTTGATGGGGACTCCAATGTAGCTGAGATTTGGATGGGAGCTCTGATGTAAAGTGGGACTCTGATGGAAAATTTTTTGGGGGATTTCTTTGCTCTGTTTTGCTGAAGTTTCTTTATCATTTTTGGTAAATCCGATCTCCCTGATTACAATAGTAACAAGTAAAGCGTCTTCCTTCATTTACATTTGATCTTCTCCTTTATTATTATTTGCTGGCCCGGCTTTTTCTGCCACTTTTTGCTTACGAGTTTAAATCAGTCATTTTTGCTAGAAAACTACTAAGAACCCCCAAACATAAAATTATTATTTCTTCTTTTTTTTTAGCAGAGACCCCAGGGAATAAAACCGGTGAGCGTTGCAATTTTTTATATCGCACGATATTTGCGCAGCAATTTTGCAAAACGCAAATTGTCGGGGAAAAAATGTTTAAATGAATTAAAACAAAACGCAATATATACCCCAATTTTTGTTGTAAAATGTGAAAGTTGATGTTAAGCCGAGTATATAGATACCCAGCACGTCATGCTTTAAAATTGCGCACGGAATGGCGACAAACTACGGTAATTAAAAATCTCCATAAGTTAACCACTTGCCGACCGCCGCAAATACATATACTGCGGCAGTCAGCCCCGTGCAGGCAAAGTGACGTATGGGTACGGCACTCGCCTGCCAGCCAATAGGGAGGCGCGCTCCCGCCCCTGCTCGTTCACTGTGATCCCCGCGCGTCCGCCGGTCACTTGCGATCGTCCGTTACAGAGGGAGAAAGGCAGGCGGCTAATGTAAACAAAGCCGCCTGTCATTCTCCCCTGTGTAAGTGCAGAGATCATACGGTCCTGCTATGTAGGATTGTATATCTCTGTTGTTACACAAACAGCCACATCCCATAACAGTAAGAGTCCATTCAGACTAGCGCGACTTGGTCGCCTGACAAGTCGCGGTCGGTCGCTTGCCATTGAGTAGTACAGGACCTGTTCTAATAGGAGCGACACAAGTCGCTCCTACTTAGAAAAAGGTTCTTGTACTACTTTGGGGCGACCTGGAGGCGACTTGCATTGACTTCAATTATATGAAGTCCGTGCAAGTTGCGCCGAAGTCGTGTCGCGCCAGTCTGAATGGGCTGTTAGAATCATGCCCCTAGGGATACATTTAACCCCTCCTTCTCCAATAAAGTTAACCCCTTCCCTGGCAGTGTCATTATTACAGTTACAGTGCATATATATAGCACTGATTACTGCAGTAATGTCACTGGTACCCCCAAAAGTGTCAAAAATGTCAGTCAGGGGTCCGATCTGTCCTCCGCAATGTTGCAATGCCGCAAAAAAAATCGCAGATCGCCGCCATTACTCGTTAAAAAAAAAAAACAATAAAAATGACAAAAATCTTTCCCGTAGTTAGTAAACGCAATAACTTTTGCGCAAACCAATCAAAATACGCTTTTTGCGATTTTTTTTTTTTTTTTTTTTTTTACCAAACATATGGTAAAAAAAAAAAAATGGCCTAAAATGTTAAACAATTTTGATTTTTACATTTTTTTTTGGGAATTTCATATAAAAAAATGTAAAAAATATTGTTATTTTTGCAAAATTGACGCTCTTTTTTTGTTTATAGCGCAGAAAGTAAAAATTGCACAGGTGATCAAATACCACCAAAAGAAAGCTCTGTTTGTGGGAAAAAAAGGACGCCAAATTCGTTTAGGTACCGCGTCGCACGACCGCGCAATTGTCCGTTAAAGTCACGCAGTGCCGAATCGCAAAATAGGCCCTGGTCAGGAAGGGGGGTAAAATCTTCCGGGGCTTAAGTGGTTAAAGTAACGCAGTGCCGAATCGCAAAATGGGCCCTGGTCATTGAGCAGCCAAATCCTCTGGGGCTTAAGTGGTTAAAGGGACGCCAAGGTAAATATGGTTACATGTTATTGCAACACGCCAGTGGAAAAATGCATGTATGTTTTCTAACACGATGCTGTGAGTCGGGGCTCAAGATAATAACCTGGGGGGGGGGGGGGTCATTACTCTGCATGAGATAACACAGGGCAGCCTGGATTTCTGGCAGAATCTCATACAGATATAACCAGGAATATTATTAGGCTAAAAGGGAACAAATAAAAAAAGGTCATTGCTGGGTTTATACACTGTTACCAAAAGTATTGGGACGCCTGCCTTCACACGCACATGAACACACCCAGTCTTAGTCCGTAGGGTTCAATATTGAGTTGGCCCACCCTTTGCAGCTATAACAGCTTCAACTCTTCTAGGAAGGCCGTCCACAAGGTTTAGGAGTGTCTATGGGAATGTTTAACCATTCTTCCAGAAGCACATTTATGAGGTCAGGCACTGATGTTGGATGAGAAGGCCTGGCTCGCAGTCTCCGCACTAATTCATCCCAAAGGTATTCTACTGGGTTGAGGTCAGGACTCTGTGCAGGCCAGCCAAGTTCCTCCACCCCAAACTCGCTCATCCATGTCTTTATGGACCTTGCTTTGTACACTGGTGCGCAGTCATGTTGGAACAGGGAGGAGCCATCCCCAAACTCCTCCCACAAAGTTGGGAGCATGAAATTGTCCAAAATGTCTTGGTATGCTGACGCCTTAAGAGTTCCCTTCACTGGAACTAAGGCTGGATACACACTATACAATTTTTGTTCGATTTCCTTTAGATTTACCTTCAACTATGTAGTACAAGGGCCTGGTTGGTTGCATACAAATTGAAAGTGTTTAGGTCTGACCTCATATTATATGGTTTTTGTAAATCTAAAGGAAAAAAATCTATAGAAAATTGTATAGTGTGTGTCCAGTTTTAGGGGCCAAGCCCAACTCCTGAAAAACAACCCCAATGCCATAATCGCCCCTCCACCAAATGATTTGGACCAATGCACAAAGCAAGGTCCATAAAGACATGGATGAGCGAGTTTTGGGTGGAGGAACTTGACTGGCCTGCACAGAGTCCTGACCTCAACCCGATAGGTGTTCCCTTTGGGATGAATTAGAGCGGAGACTGCGAGCCAGGCCTTCTCATCCAACATCAGTGCCTGACCTCACAACTGTGCTTCTGGAAGATTGGTCAAACATTCCCATAGACACACTCCTAAACCTTGTGGACGGCCTTCCCAGAAGAGTTGAAGCTGTTATGGCTGCAAAGGGTGGGCCAACTCAATATTGAACCCTATGGACTAAGACTGGGATGCCATTAAAGTTCATGTGTGTGTAAAGGCAGGCGTCCCAATACTTTTGGTATTATAGTGTATGTTTCAAACTCCAGACATCACTTTTTGTGACTTGCGACTGTTAAAATGTGAAGAGGGTAAACACTCGGCCCAAGGCTCGGCTGTGCAAACTTCCCTTTCCTTATGTACGTGGCTGCCAAAAAAAGGGTCATGTGACCCGATCTGAACATGTCATCCTCCCACAGACCTTCCTGTCCTCCAGTGTGTACTCATACTGTCCCCATATTGGACCCAAATCCCCCTGTCCCTCACTACTCCTCCAATGTCCCTCTTCTTGGTTTGAGCTATATATATATAATTATATAATTTTTTTTTTTTTTTGTAGAGATGTATATGTCTAAAAATCATTGCAGAGCTACTTCTCCTGTGACACTGCATGTGCATTTATTCTGTGAAAATGGGGGAAAAATTGAATGCTATTGGGCTATTTTCTGTCCAGGTCAAATGTTATTCATTCTCAAAGAAAAGAGAAAATCAGGAAACGAGCACCTGCCGCATTTTTACTCCGGCAGAGTGGCTCTCCTGCGCAAACCAACGTAGACCTATGTCGGTCGCACGCGGGAAGCTAGGGGGCAGAGCGGGGAAGCCGATGCTCGGGGCAGGCGTCTCCGATTGCTGCCTGAAACCCGCGATCGTTCCCCGCTGAGAGAGAAGAACAGTCAGCTGTTATAAACACAGCCAACCGTTCTTCTCCCTGGAATGATCACAGAGCGCCTGTGATCCTTCTATATAGGATCACAGCTCTCTATGGTCATTTCACAAGCCACGCCCCCCACAGTTAGAATCACTCCCCTAGGCTCACATTTAACCCCTTGATCACCCACAGTGTTAGCCCCTTCCCTGCCAGTGTCATTATTACAGTAACAGAGCATATTTTTACTGATTACTGTAGTAATGTCACTGGTCCCCCCAAAAGTGTCAAAAATATCAGGGGTCTGTTTTTGCTCACACTTTCTGTTTTGTTATATCTGTATAAACTCCAATAAAAATCATTTAAAAAAAAAAAATAAAATAATAATAAAAAAAAAAATGTCAGGGGTACGATCTGTCCGCCGCAATGTCGCAGTCCCGCAAAAAAATCGCAGATCGCCGCCATTACTAGTAAAAAATAAATAAATAAAATGACATAAATCTTTCTCCTAGTTAGTAAACACAATAACTTTTGTGCAAACCAATCAAAATACGCTTATTGCGATTTAATTTTATTTATTTTTGTTTGTTTTTTATTTATTTCATATTTATTTAAAAAATATGTAGCAGAACACAAATTGGCCTAAAATGTTAAATTGTGATTTTTAAATTTTTTTTTTTTTTGAATGTCATATAGCAGAATGTGAAAAATATTGTTTTTTTTTTTTTTTTTTTCAAAATTGTTTCTTCTTCCTTCTTCTTTCTTCTTCTTTCTTCTACTTCTTCTTACTTCTTTTTTTTCTTTTTTCTTTTTTTTTTCTTTTTTCTTTTTCGCGCAAAAAATAAAAATTGCACAGGTGATCAAATACCACCAAAAGAAAGCTCTATTTGTGGGGAAAAAAGGACATCAATTTTATTTGGGTAAAGCATCGCACAACCTTGCAATTGTCCATTAAAATAACACAGTGCCGTATCACAAAATAGGGCCTGGTCAGGAAGGGGGCAAATCCTTCCGGTCTTAAAGTGGTTAATGGCCTCTAGGTGGAGCTGACAATTATAGTAAATAATGTTATCCTTTGATCTTTAGCTACTTAGTGGCAATAATGCAATCGTTTCTCTATTCACTCTACTCTACAGTCACCGGCCACTTTATTAGGTACACCTTGCTGGTACCGGGTTGGATCCCCCCCCCCCTCCCCCTTTGCCTTCATTCTTCATGGCATAGATTTTACAAGGTGGTGGAAATATTCCTCAGAGATTTTGCTCCATAGTGATATGCAGTGCTGTATCTTGGCCTAGGCCAACAAGGCCCAGGCCTAGGGCGTCACTTTGCAGGGGGGGGCAGCAAAAAGCTGCACCCTGCACGAAAAAAATAAACAGCCTCCTCCCGGCATGAAAAGGGTCCCCCCCAGCTTGCGCTACACTTTTTGTATAGTGCCAGTCTTATGTGGTGAATTGGGCCAGAGGGCAGGGTCCAGGAGGCAAATCAGTCAGGTACCCCCATAAAGCGGTCATACTGCTACCTACCAGTATGATAATACTGACCGGTCAGGACATTCAGACAGACCGCAGGCCGCCGACCACACTTAATACAACTGGCCCGATGGCCGCCAATGCTAATAAGTGTGGCACTGCAGCCAAATGCTCCGCCTACTCTCCTCTGCCCCCAGGCACTGATGGGCACTCATATGCTGCACTGATTGGCGCTAATAGGCTGTACTGATGGGCACTAATATGCTGCTTTGATGGCCACTGATGAATCGGCAATGGTGGGTACTGATAAACTGCACTGATGGGTACTAATGAGGCTGCACTGATAAGGCAGCACTGATATGCTGCACTGATGGAGCTGAACTTATGGGAACTGATGAGGCTGCACTGATAGACTGTGGTTGTGGTCTGATTTACAGAAGACAGGGCGGGTCATAAACAGGAAGGGGTGTGTCCTTTACAGGAAGGGGTGGGTCATATTTAAATTAGGGGTGCACAAGTTTAGTCAGGCCTAGGGCAGCACAAAACCTAAATACGCCACTGGTGATATGATAGAATCACGCAGTTGCTGCAGATTTGTCGGCTGCACATCCATGATGCCAATCTCCCGTTCAACCACATCCCAAAGGAGCTCTGTTGGATGAGATGTGGTGAGTGTGGAGGCCATTGGAGTACAGTGACCTCATTGTCATGGTGAAGAAACCAGTGGTGATCTAAACTTTGTGACATGGTGCATTATCCTGCTGGAAGGAGCCATTAGAAGATGGGTACACTTGGAGGCGTGCACAGGGAGTGTGGCAGGTGTGCCTGGGCACACCCTAATTGCTGAGTTTGGTGAAGATTCCCCTTATTGCCTGGGCCTGCCCTCCCCCATTTTGCACACCCAGAACGGATAGTAGGGGAAGAGGCCATTCAATATGTCATTTACCGGCCCCTTCTTTTCTAAATGAACACCTTGAACACTCGCTGTGTTCATTCATAACTGAAGCATAGTAAACTGTGTGTTAGATCTACCAACAACCTTGTAGTGCAAGGGCCTCCCATATTGGGCACACGACCAGGCACTATGATGGAAAAGTCCCCAAGTCTCATAAAAAAGCAGAGGCTTGACTTTACCCTCTAGGTTCATTTTTGGGCAGATTGGTTCAAGGTTGGTAGAATAGGGATGGCTCCAGCATTGCCCTGAGCCACAACTGAGATAGAACATCAGAGGGTAACATAGTGGGTACGCAGCCAGTAACACATGGTGGCCACATACTAGGTGGTGCTCATGGTTGTGAACACAGCCAGAAACACATAGTGGGCACACACCAGATGGAGCACTTGATGGGTATGCAGCGAGAAACACATGGTGGGCACACACCAGGTTGGGCACACATCCAAGCACTATGATGGATAGGGTCCCCAAGTCTTATAAAATAAAAAAAAAAGGCACGTGTTGACTTGACCCACCAGGCTCACTTTTAGGCAGATTGGTTGAAGTTTGGTAAAACACGGACAGCTCCAGCATTGCCGAGACACAAAATGAGATCGAACATCAGAGATCGGTTGAGTACTCCGCCAAGAAAACATGTGGGCACACACCAGGTTGGGCAAGCAGTCAGGAACACATGCTGGGCACACACCAGGTTGGGCGCACAGCCAGGAACACATGCTGGGCACACACCAGGTTGGGCGCACAGCCAGGAACACCTGGTGAGAACACACCAGGTTGGGCGCACAGCCAGGAACACCTGGTGAGAACACACCAGGTTGGGCGCACAGCCAGGAACACCTGGTGAGAACACACCAGGTTGGGCAAGCAGCCAGGAACACATGGTGGGCACACACCAGGTTGGGCAAGCAGCCAGGAACACATGGTGGGCACACACCAGGTTGGGCAAGCAGCCAGGAACACATGGTGGGCACACGCCAGGTTGGGCAAGCAGCCAGGAACACATGGTGGGCACACGCCAGGTTGGGCGCACAGCCAGGAACACATGGTGGGAACACGCCAGGCTGGGCGCACAGCCAGGAACACATGGTGGGAACACGCCAGGCTGGGCGCACAGCCAGGAACACATGGTGGGAACACGCCAGGCTGGGCGCACAGCCAGGAACACATGGTGGGAACACACCAGGCTGGGCGCACAGCCAGGAACACATGGTGGACACACCCCAGGTTGGGCGCACAGCCAGGAACACATGGTGGGCACACACCAGGTTAAGCACGTGGCTGGGCATGTAACTTGAAAAACATGGTGGACAAAAACTAGATTGGGCACACAGCCAGGCACTATGATGGGTGGGGTCCCCAAGACCAGGGGTTGATGACCCACCAGGCTCACTTTTTGGTGGATTAGTTAAAGGTTGGTGGAATTTAGACGGTTCCAGCATTGCAGAGACATTAAATGAGAGAGAACCTCGGAGATTGGCTTGTGTTGTGTCCTCGCTGATGACCTTCAGGAGATGAGCCTCTTCCTCTGATCGATACTGGAAGTTGAGAGGAGCGGTAATGAGACTCCGGGAGGTGCAATTACTGGAAGACCTCAAGTCGTATCATGTGCGCGCCGGGGGTCCCCAGAGAGCGGCCCAGGGACAGCATGGAGACAGCCGAACATTTGTGGTCTTCTCAGTGCAGAAATTCTGACACAAACATCTCCGAGACACTCCTAATGTATCAGCCATAAACTGAATAAGCTCAATCTCTAATATCTCATATCCGTGTCAGCAAGTTAGTGTAAATTTAATGTCATTCCCAATCTTTCTACTTCTCCTGGTTCTTCCCAACCCCCCTCATCAACATAATGATATGTTTAAATAAAACCTTTACATTGTCACTAAATACCTTATTTTATATCCACTGATGTCATCTCTGCGCTTCTCTATGTAATGCAGGCAGATCATGGCTGGTGGGAGGGGCCGGCAGGGTGCTGTACAGAGCTTCTCGAAAACATCACAGCACCCTGCCTCAGTACTCCTCTCCAGAGTCCTCAGCCCTAATGAAAACAGTGGGCTGGCTCTTGGGAGGAGCTATGCAAATATCAAAACACCTTGGAGAGGTTCAGTGGATTGCAGGGGAGATATCGGGGGTCTAGTAGACCCCTGATGTCCCAGGAAATGGAACCTGTCACAGCCCAATTCTATTGCATAGGGGATATTGGGCCCCCCTATGTGCTAGCAGTGAAGTTAGTTGTTAAAATATATTAATAATGGTAAATAAAAAGAAAAAAATAATAATCGTGGTAAATAAAAGAAAATAATAATAATAATAATAATGTTAAATAAAAAAAAAATAATAATTAATGTTAAAAAAAAAAGGAAAAAAGTAACCTAAAAAAAAGAAAAAAAAATAATAATAATAATAATAATTATGTTAAATAAAAGAAAAAAAAATAATAATGTTAAAAAAAAAAAAGGAAAAAAGTAACCTAAAAAAAAAAAATAATAATTTGGGAGTGAGAGCAATAATTCTCAGCCCATTACTCATGGATAAAGCTGAACTAGTGATCTGTAGGGGTCTTTGATAGCGCCACCTATGGACAATTTAGGGTACTGATGTTAGTTGCCTTTTCACATGCATGCATTTTTAGGGCTTGACATGTTGGGTATCTGTTTACTCTGCACAACCTCATCTTTTAAAAAAAAATTAGGTAATCCATTGTCTTCATGTGCCCTAAAATTAACTTTAGTGAATTTTTTGTACTAAAAATGTGCATTTGTTAACCACTTGCCGTCGCCGACCCTCTTCTGTACTTTTACTGCGGCAGGTCGGCTCTATTGTGCGAAACTACGTACCTGTATGTCATTTAGTGCAGTAGAACCTGGGGGGTGATTGTGCGCTGAATGGACATAGGGGAAGCCAATCAACGGGTCCGGAGGACCAGATGTCCGCCAGCCACCCATGTTAGTTCCCGAGAAAGGCAGAACGATGGTCTGCCTATGTAAACAACACAGATCGCCGTTCTGATGGAAGAAGATAGAGATCTTGTGTTCCTGCTAAGCAGGAACGTGAATTTCTGTTTTCCCCCAGTCAGAGCACCTCCCCCACACAGTAAACAAACACCAGCTAGGCACACAGTTAACCCTTTGATCGTCCCTGATGTTAACCCTTTCCCAGCCAGTGTCATTAGTACAGTGACGGTGCATATTTCTAGCATTGATCACTAATAATGTTACTGGCTCCCAAAAAAGTGTCAGGTGTCTGATTTGTCTGCCGCAATGTCGCCATCCCACTAAAAATCGCCGCCATTACTAGTAAAAAAAACAAAAGAAAAATGGCATAAAAAATATCCCCTAGTTTGTAGACGAGATAACTTTTGCGCAAACCAATCAATATACGCTTATTGGGATTTTGCTTTACCCAAAATATGTAGCAGAATACATATTGGCCTAAATTGATGAAGAAATTTGATTTTCTTTACATTTTTTTTTTTTTTTTATTGGATATCTTTTATAGCAGAAAGCAAGAACTAAATAACCCCCCCCTTTAGCACACCTACGTACCCCACTCTTTCTGCCAACCTCTACAAGCCAACCTCCACCTTCCCTTCTGATCCCCTCTGCTCCCTGCTTTCCACTCACCAAAGCCTCAGGGCAGGACCATTCTTCTATTACAATCCACACGGCTGTAGACTGTGTTGGCCGGGTATTGTCCTGTAGGGGGAGGTGGAGAGCTCAGGATTCAGAAAGCTCCCGGCCACTGCTTTTTACTGCTGACTTCTCTGTGCCGACCCGGCCCCTGCTTTGCTGGTGTTTGGTGCAGCCAAAGTTCAGTCAAATCTGGTAGCTTTTTTTCAACCAGGATGCCGTGGCATCCCTGAAGACCTCAGGCAGGACCCCAGGGTGCCATGGTTCCCCCGGTTGAGAAATGCTGTGTTAAACCATTGCGCTAATTTTATGTGATTAAAAAAAAAAAAAATGTTACCGCCATCATTTTTATTCTCCAGGGTCTTTGCTTTCAGAAAAAAATATTATGTTTTGAAGGTTTAACTACTCTTCGGGCCTAAAATGTGCATTTTATCATGTGTGCAAAAATGGTTAAAAAAAAAAAAAAATAGGCAAGTTGCTATTCTGAGAGAGGAGGGGGGTGGGGGTTGGGATGAGGTGGTGGAAAGTGGCTGAGGACGCTGAAGGGTCCAATCTAAGCTTTCAAGTGGCCTGAGGATCGGCATGTGAGCCGCCTAACTGAAGTCGGTGAGCTCTCCGAATTACTTTTATGTCTTTTACCTTTCCTGCTCGGTATGAATGAGTAATGATTGGGCATTTTTTGAAGTCTCAGCCCCTCCTGGATGTATCCCGTTGGAATATTCGTAATTTCTACCTGTTCTGTTCTAAATGCCGCTTTCTGCATTGACATACCTCCTTAGACCCCGTCTGTCCAGGCAGTGCGGACACCTGATGACTTGACACCATCCACAGGCAGCTTGACTCTTACCCGCTTGCCAACCGCCCGCCGCATATATAGAGCGGCAGCCAGAGGCGTAGATAAGGGGGGAGTCAGGGGGGTCCTAACCCCCCCCCCCCCCCCAGAGCATCGGTCAGTTTCACAGCAGCTAGGCTAGTGTAGCCTACCAGCTACGGGAGCCGCACTGCTACTGGGAAGACATCCTGTCTTATCCACGAGGCTGACAGGCAGGGCTCAGCTGACATTGAAGCCATGTTAACTATTTGCTTCACTACCAGATGTGCCTGCTGGGGGCGCTGTATATACTGTGTGTGTGTGTGTGTGTGTGTGTGTGTATATGTATGTGTGTATATATATATCCCCATAGATCACCCCTTTAGAGTTGGCAAGGCCCAGGGTCCCCATAGATCCCCCCTTTAGAGCAGGCCAGGGTCCCCCATCGATCCCCCTTTAGAGCAGGCCAGGATCCCCATAGATCACCCCTTTAGAGTTGGCAAGGCCCAGGGTCCCCATAGATCCCCCCTTTAGAATAGGCAAGGCCCAGGGTCCCCATAGATCCCCTTTAGAACGAGCCAAGCCAGGGTCACCCATCAATCCCCTTTTAGAGCAGGCCAGGGTCCCTATAGATCCCTCTTTAGTCTTACATTTTTGCCTATATTCCCCATGCTTCCAGGTTTTCCTGCACCACCAGGTACTCCAGGCTCTCCCTGAAAAGAATATATATCTACTTAGCCAATATGACCCCCTTTTGAGCAGGCCAGAATCCCCATAGATCCCCTTTGGAGCAGACCAGGGTCACCATAGATTCCCCCTTTTAGAGTAGGCAAGGCCAAGATCCCCCATAGATCCCCTTTAGCACAGGGTCCCCAAAGGATCCCCATTTAGAGCAGACCAGGGTCCCCCATAGATCCCCCTTTTAGAACAGGCCAGGAAATTTTCAGGGGGGGGGGCACTTGCCCCCCCTTGCGGACGCCCATAATTGCAGAGCAGAGAATCATTATAGTGTGTGGTGGTCCGGAAGCTCTCTGTATTCTAAAATATTTCCCAAATCTCTTCTCTGTCCTTTCAGGTGATGTAAGAAGCAAAAACCGAATTCACCCGCTTCCTCCATGGCAGCTGTGGTGTCTGAATCCCCCAGCCATGTCCTGGCAGAATTCGATTCTCTTGACCCTCTGCTGTCAGCGCTGCGATTGGATTCCAGCCGGCTGAAGGTGAGTGCAGCACTACCAAAATATATTAAAATTATTTTTTTTCAATAAAATCTTTGGGTCTCTGTGCTTCTCTATGCAATGCCAGAGTCGTCAGTCCTGATGCAAGCAGTGGGCTGGCGCTTATGAGGAGTTGTGCAAAAATCAAAGTAGCTTCATGGTGTGGAGGAACGATTGTTCCTAGGCAGGCTGTATTCACCCACATATGATGCTGAGCCTCCATCATTGAAAGAACTGCAATTCAATGAATGAAAGAGGCGTGCCAGGGTCTGTCAGGCTGGGGAGGAAAGAGCTAGATGATGCAGCCAGGAAATGAGGCGGGGCTCTATCTGACTTGTTGCAGCTTCTAATACACATTGTGAGAAGCCCACAGTGTGCAGGGAAATTAGACTGAGCAACTTCAGTGCAGGATAATAAGGAGTTCTCACCATCCCTGTGCTGAGTTCCCAGGTTTATACCTGCTGTGCCCATTATGAGGGGTTCCCACCATCCCTGTGCTGAGTTCCTGGGTCTGTACCTACTGTGCCCATTATGAGGGATTCCCACCATTCCTGCTGGGTTTTGTATTTATTTTATACTATGAAGAAAATAATGGGAGGAGCTGGGACACACAAAAGTGGATGGAAACAATTGGGAATTTTGGGTGGGAGATCTCGTCGCTGTAGGAGTATCCAAGACGTGGAGTGACCTGGCCCCATGCTCCAGGGGGCCCGTGGGCCCCCCCATACACCTGGATAGGAACCGATCCCTCCATGGAGCTGCTGAATGTCCACTTCTCTTCCTCTCCCTCCCGCAGACATTCAGCGGCTGCAGGAGAGAAACTGAAGACATCGGTACCTCTACATACTGCTCTCCCTGTCTCCCTACCCTTGTCCTGCTGCCCCCCCCCCTCCCGGGCCCCTGTGTGCTTCCCTGCCCCACCCCCCATCTTTCAGGTTGGAGAGCTTGAAAGGGGTCGTTAAGTGTCATTTACCAGCCCCTTCCTTGTCCTAATGAATTGAGTCAATGATCTGTACCCATCACTGACTCGGTTTGTTTTGTTTTTTTTTTACTCATTCATAACTGAGACATAGTAAACTCTGTTTACTATGCTTCAGTTTACGAATGACCGGGAGGCTCTGTACAGAGCTATTCCTGTTCATTCATTCTGTGCAGCTGAGGCTTCAGACAAAGGAACTGTCAAATCTGTCCTCAGTCCCAAAAGTGAGATATCAGGGGTCTGTTTAGACTGCTGATATTTCAACAAAGCCCCTCCAATGAGGATCCTAAAAAATATGTAAAAAAAGAATTAAACAAAAATTGTAAAAAAATAAAGTAAAATGGTAAATAAATTATTAAAAAATTATTGACACCAGTGGCTGAACTACCAGGGTCACAAAGGTCTTACTTGCAACTGGGCTCTAGCGTGGGGGGGGGCAAGGCAGCAGGAAGGTGGCCCACTGCGGGACCATAATAAAGGGTCCCACTATGGGAGTAAAGGGCTCTGGGATCAGTGGGAAGGGGCCAGGGGGGCCCTTCATGGTTTCTTGCACCAGGGGCCTGGAGGTTCTAGTTACAGCCCTGATCCAAGATAGATAATAAACCAGGGCCTGACTCCTCCCACCAGGCTTCAACTATAATCCAAATACCACATTTGGGTGGCCTGACCCTTAAAGCCACCTAAATGAAGTGCTGTAATGTTCCTATAAAGAAATATATTTAATTTCATTGTATAATAATAATAAAAAGTATCCCTGACCCTGAATAGTCCAGTAACCTATCTGTATGTCTCTGTATGTGCAGTGCACTTGCCTGGCCGTGTCCCGGAGATGGTTGGCTCTCGGCAGTTCCGGAGGGGGTCTCAACCTCATCCAGAGAGACGGCTGGAAGCATAGACTCATCCTCACACACAAGGTAAGCCAATCATACGAACTGAAGTGAAAAACTGGAGCGCTATCGCTAAAGAAACCAATGAAAAATGTTATAAAAATCACAAACCCATCTGTCACATTTGGAACCGCTGATTTAAAATGTTTCTTTTCCAAACCAATCAAACTATACCGAGCCTTGTTTAGTCATTGTGGAGACTTAGTATTATAAAGTTGATACTTTTTTGATACTTTTTATTCTGTCCACATAGTATAAACCAGACACAGATTATGTATCCATTTATCCATCTCCTTTTGCTTTGGCCCCCAGGAAGGAGCGATTTCCAGGGTCGCCTGCTGCCCCCATGATGATGACTTTGTGGCTGTAGCAACCAGGTATGAATTCTCCGGGATCTGACAGTTCTGGATCAGATAAATGAGAGTGAGCTCATCCGGTAATCCTGAACACGCCCTTCGCAATATCCCAGAAAGACATATATTAGACTGCGCACATTATCATTTAACCCCTTCCCAACCCCCCCCCCCCCATCCCTTTAACTAAGCTATTATGCCCCGGAGAGGGGGTGGGGGGGTTGGGTTGCACTAGGATTTGGCTGTCACATCATGACATGATCAGGAGCTGGTCCTGCCGACTCTCCGAACACTGGGCCGAACCCCCCTCCCCTGTCTGGTTCACGCCACAACTCTTAAACATTGCAAAAACCCATTGAAGTCTATAGGGCCCAAGTTTGAAAAATCAAATGTCCCCATTATGAAGGCTTGTATGCAGGTTTTTGGCCATAAAAATGCCCTGGGGGACATGTATGATTGCAAATTTTTTTTTTTTTTTTTAAAAAGATAGTTTTTACAGGAGCAGTGATTTAATGATGCTTAAAGTAAAACAATAGAAATTAAAAAATCCTTTAACCGCTTGCCGACTGCGCACAGTATATTTACTGCGGCAGTCGGCCCCGGCCAGGCAGAGTGACGTAGGTCTACGTCGCTCGCCTGTCACTCCTTCCAGAGCCAATAGCGGGCGGGCGCGCGCCCGCTGAGGCGCGCGCCCGCCTCGGCTCGTTCACGGAGGAGTGCGGGAGTGTGACTAGCGGACCCGATGTCCGCCGGTCACACTACGATCGCCGGTGCAGCGGGAGAAAGACAGAGCGGCTTGTGTAAACAAGCCGCCTGTCAGTTCTCCCTGTGTAAAAGTGAAGATCAAACAGTTCTACTATGTAGAACTGTTGATCTTTGTTTTTACACTAGGAGACATGTCCCTGCACAGTTAGAATCACGCCCCTAGGACACACTTAACCCCTCCCTGTCCAATACTGTTAACCCCTTCCCTGCCAGTGTCATTTTTGCAGTAACAGTGCATATATATAGCACTGATTACTGTAGTAATGTCACTGGTACCCCCAAAAGTGTCAAAAATGTCAGTCAAGGGTCCGATCTGTCCGCCGCAATGTCGCAGTACCGCAAAAAAAATCGCAGATCGCCGCCATTACTCGTTAAAAAAAAAAACACCAAAAATGACAAAAATCTTTCCCTTTGTTAGTAAACGCGATAACTTTTGCGCAAACCAATCAAAATACGCTTTTTGCGATTTTTTTTTTACCAAACATAGGTAGCGTAAAACAAATTGGCCGAAAATTTTAAAAAATTTTGATTTTTACATTTTTTTTGGGGGGAATTTCATATAAAAAAAAGTGAAAAATATTGTTGTTTTTGCAAAAATTACGCTCTTTTTTTGTTTATAGCGCGTGATCAAAAAATCGCACAGGTGATCAAATACCACCAAAAGAAAGCTCTGTTTGTGGGAAAAAAAGGACGTGAAATTCGTTTAGGTACAGCGTCGCACGACCGCGCGATTGTCCGTTAAAGTCACGCAGTAAAAAAATCGCAAAATAACCCCTGGTCTTTTAGCAGGAAAATCCTCCGGTGGTAAAGTGGTTAAAGGTAGTGCCTTAAGCTGGATACACACTATACAACTTTTGGTAGATTTCCATTAGATTTACCTTCAACTATGTAGTGTAAGGGCCGACCTGATTACATACAAATTGAAAGTGTTTAGGTCTGATTTCATATTATATGGTTTTGGTAAGTCTAAAGGAAAAAAAATCTAAAGAAAATTGTATAGTGTGTACCCAGCTCATCTGTACCGTGTATAGAACCTGCTGCAGCAAAACTGGCATAAAGAAAGAAAATTACATTCAAATTGCCAGCAATACAATACCATTGCTGGCAATACAAAATTGTTAAAAAAAAAAAAAAAAAAAAAGCTTTGCCCAATGAGGGCTTAAAATGCACTGTGCAGTGCATTGAGCGGCACTCAGTGGGCAAACATCTCGCCGAGCGCCCCTCAAATTTGGGTGTTCGCTGAACAGGCAATGTTCAGGCTGAACTTTTCCTCGGATCTAACTGTTCGCCCAACTCAACAAGAGACCAAGAGCTGTCTGACAGCTTCGTCTCTGTGCTCGATTGTGAGACTCTCGGTGGATCATTATTCCTTAAAATAAAGCAGCTTCAACCCAAAGCTGTCCCATGCAGTACTACTTTTCAGCCACAAGATGTCCTCAATCTTTCAGGTTGAGTGACAGCCAGCATCATTTAGCAGCTTTCTCTGGGTCCAGGCTGTCAGGAACCCGCCCCCAGCCTGTGGATAGGAAAGGAGATGCTGCACAGTGATGAGCTCGTCCCCATAAGGTTTGCCCCACAAAAAACGCACTCCAGATCCATTCAAGAAGCGTTTCTGCATGCACGTTTTTAGCGTGTTTTTGTTGCATTTTTGATGCATTCTAGATATTTTATTTTTCTTTTATTTCTGTTTATTTTTACTGTTCTGGGGTCCGGTGCGTTTTTGATGCATTCCAGTACAGTTCTGTGCAGGAAAAATGAAGCATGTGTGTTTTTTTTTTGAAACTGCAAGCACTGGTGTGCCATTGAAAACCATGTGACCTACTTTCTATGCGTTTTGGATGCATAAAAAAAAGCACTGGAGGTGGTGTGAACCAGCCCTTAAAGCTGTATTTAACCCAATACCAAAAATGTAATGTATTGCAGCTTACCAATCAGATGTGATGGCTGCATTCGTTTTCTTTTTTTTTTAAAGCTTGTTTACCCTCCCTTTTTTTTTTTTTTTCACCTGGTGATCTGACCAATAACATACCTCCTGTATTATAGTGCGCCAACTCTGGATGAAGGAGCACAGCGTCACCATTGGGCAACAGCATTTGTCAGTCTGGGGGGTTGAGGGGAGTGTTAAATGAGCTTTGGCTGTACTGTCCGTCCTGCACTCTTGTGATCCTTTTGAAGCCCGCTGTCGGCTGATGTCACAGAGCCCATCCAGGCTTGGGCAAGATTGTGACAATGAAATTGCCTGGACTAGACTCAGCCTCTCAGCAACAGTCAGCAGCTTTCTGCTTAGGGAGCAGAGAGAACCGAGCGATCGGCTGCGTTTGATCACTCAGTTCTTAGTGTTAGAGCCGGCGGGGGGACAGATGCAGCATCCATTCCACCTAGGTAAGTATGATTCAGGGAAAAAAAAAAAACCTACATCTCTTTTTCATGTAGTAGAAGATTTAGATACACTAACAAATTAAACTCAAAACTCCAGCTAATACTTTATAATCAGTTACAGTTTTCCTTTTTTGAGATAAAGGTTTTACATAAATAAAAGCTGATCATTGTAAGCCGCCCCCCCCAGTGGTAAATGGTTTGTCTTATCCATGTAAGCTGATACATTCTGCTGGAGAGCTTGGTCATTAGAAAAACAACAGACATGCTGGTTGGATCACCAGATAAAAATAGAAGAAAGCCTAAAATGAAAATGAATGCAGCCACCACATTTAAGAATAGGTAAGCTGCAATGTAATAAATGTTTGCTTTCTGGTTTACAGTAAAACCTTGGTTTGAGAGTAACTTGGTTTAAGAGCGCTTTGCAAGACAAGCAAAAATTTCAAATAAATTTTGACTTGATATACAAGCGATGTCTTGATATACAAGTAGCCTCAAGTCACAGCTGAGTACAAAAAAGAAGAGAGGCGCCTCTAAGTGTAGTAATATTGTTAAATTTAATGAAGGTACAACATTTAGCAATTCACATGGTTGATGATTAAAACAGGCACATCTAAGGATGCAGGCATCCAGGGTAAAGCTGTCCACATAGACCATCCTCCGCACCGACATCTACGTCATCCCTTCCATGCTGCCCCTCGCTTTCAGATCTCTTTAATGCAGGTTGGTCTTCCCGGTCAGGATTACAGACTGGCAGCTGACGGTGCAGAAGATGGTCTATGTGGACAGCTTTACCCCGGATGCCTGCATACTTGGATGTGCCTGTTTTATTCATCAACCCTGTGAGTTGCTAAATGTTGTACCTTCATTAAATGGAACCATATTGCTACACTTAGAGGCGCCTCTCTTCTCTTTGATACTCTGTAGCTCCTGCTGGATTTTGCTTCTAATCCCCTTGTGGAAGCGGCTATTTGTGGATGGACATTTTATGGTTATATAACCTATCGCAATGCTATAATCTTTTTATATGGACTATAAACTGAAGGACTTATGAATAAATAATTGTGGAACGAATCATCTGAGTTTCCATTATTTCTTATGGGGAAATTCGCTTTGATATAAGAGTGCTTTGGATTACAAGCATGTTTCCGGAACGAATTATGCTCGCAATCCAAGGTTTTACTGTATTACCACTTTAAAAAGGAAGTACACTCTTCCTGGTTCCCCCCCCCCCCCGCAAAGTAAATGCATAATGTGCTAGTATGCATTGCATACTAGCACATTATGTGACACTTACCTACAAACGAAGCCCGCGTTGTCCCCACTGGCGGCCGCATCCATCTTTGCTTGTCTTCCTTCTGGGTCTGCAGACTCCGGCTGTATTATTGGCCGGAGCCACGTGACATCAATCCCGCGCATGTGCGCGGGAGCCGCCGGTCACGGCACAGGGCTCTAAAGAAACGGCACGGGCAGCCGTTTCTTCAGAGCGCATGCACCGATTATGTCATCAGCTGCATACAATGTAAATATCATCTAAACGGTGCAAGTTTAGGAGATATTTACAGTACCTATAGGTAAGACTTATTAAAGGCCTACCTATAGGTAAAAGTTCTCAAGGTGGGTTTACAACCACTTTAACGATATATTGTTTATTACAGGGATTATTTCATTTGCGTCTCTTATGTCTGCCCTGAGTTCAGCTTTAAATGTAGTTTTGGGGTTTTGTGTTGCCATGTCTGAGCTATGGTAAATATGTACCTGTCTGTGTTTCCTATAGTATACAAACACGGTCAAAGAAAGCAAGGCCTGTTTGATTTACTTTGTAGTTCTATATGGGTCTATGAGTTCTGTTCAATATGTTTGTTTTGTAGTCAGGGAATTGTGGTGGTCTGGGAACTGAACCAGGAACGTCGCGGGAAGCCCGAGCGCATCTACGTCTCTTCCGAACACAGGTGCAAGAAGGTGACTGCCCTCTGCTGGGACACGTCGGTATTGCGGGTCTTTGTTGGGGATCACATGGGCAAAGTGTCTGCAATCAAACTGAACTCTTCCAAGCAAGGAAAGGTAGGCGTGCATTAAAAAAAAAAAAAAAAGGTAATTAACCTCTTACTGACCACCTAACACCAGTGGCCGTATCCAATCTTCCTAGAAAAATATGTAATAATGTAAAATTAAAATGTTCCGCCTTTCTATTGTTTACTGATTACTAAATCACAATGGTTACCGCTTGCTGAATGGTAAAAGAAGTGGGAGGAGGTGGCTTAGAATTTACACCAAAGGCCTAAGATTTTATACTGAGAGATTAGTTAATGCTGAAAATGACTGGTGAGGTACTGAGTAGGTGGCTGGAGAGTTAAAGCGGAGCTCCACCCAAAAGGGGGAACTCTGCTTGCCTGCCTCCTCTCCCCCTCCGCTTCCACATTTGGCACCTTATTTGGGGAGGGGGGGCTGGCACCTGGTTTTGACAGAAGTGGTTGTACCGGGGTGGTGCCTGCAGCTAGAGGCATCACCACGGTACCGTTTCTTTTTTTTTTTTTTTTTTTTTAGAGCCAATGGTCGGCTTTCAACAACCGATGCAGCTCAGCAGCTGCTTGTCCTCCCCCCCCCTTCCTGTCGCCTTCCCACCGGGAGACCCGAGCAACCAGTCGGCTGGCCAGAGCTCTGAACGAAGCTGGATTCAGCTTACTTTGGCTCTCCAATGAAATAACCCTGAAGCGACGTCACAGCGTCACTTCCATTTACTCGGGTGCCAATGGCGCCAATTTAAAAAAAAAAGTGACAGTATTCATAAATTCAGATTTTGGTGTTTTGAATACTTTTAAGTGCAAAGGAGGGATTTGGGGTGTTTTTAGACCCCCGATCCCTCCATAAAGAGTTCCTGTCACTGCTTATTACTGTCACAAGGGATGTTTACATTGCTTGTGATGGCAATAAAAGTGATCAGATTTTTTTTTTAAAAGAACAGTAAAAAAAATAAAAATATAAAATAAATAGTAAAAAAAAAATTTTTTTTTAAAGCGCCTCCAACCCTGTGTGCTCGCGCGCTAAAGAAAACCTATACGTAAGTTGCACCCCCAAATGTAAACGATGTTCAAATCGCACATGTAAGGTATCGTCACGATCATCAAAGCGAGAGCAATAATTCTAGTAAAAGATCTCCTTTGCAACTCTAAACAGGTAATTGTTAAAGCCATTAAAGTGTCGCCTTTGGAGATTTTTAGGTACCATAGTTTATCGCCATTCCACAAGTGTGCGCAATAGTAAACCATAACATGTTTGGCATCTTCTCAGCATGACCTCATCTTTTACTATATACAAAAAAATTGGGCTAACTTTACTGTTTTTTTTTTTTTGTTTTTTTTTTAATTTAGTGAAGTGTATTTTTTCCCAAAAAATTGCGTCTGAAAGACCGCTGCGCAAATACCGTGTGACAAAATATTGCAACAACGCCCATTTTATTCTCCAGAGTCTTTGTCAAAAAAAGTGTGTGTGTGGGGGTGTGTGTTCTAAGTTGTTTTCTGGTCAAAAATACTGATTTTAACTTGTAAACAATGTGTCAGAAATAGGCCTGGTCCTTAACCGCTTGCCGACTGCCGTCAGTAGATTTACTGCGGCGGTCAGCCCCTGCCAGGCAGAGTGATGTTAATTAACTTCACTAGCCTGGGAGGGTCTGGGGAGCGAGCGCGCGCCCGCGGAGGCGCGCTCCCGGACCCCCCCCCCCTCCCCCCACGCGTGTGACCAGCGGACCCGGTGTCCGCCGGCCACTCGGCGATCGTCGGGGGAGAGGGAGAATGTCAGGCAGCTTGTGTAAACAAGCTGCCTGTCATTCTCCTCGCTGTAAAGACACTGATCACTCGGATCTAGTATGTAGATCCGTTGATCAGTGTCCTTACAGCTAGAGCCACAGCCAATCACAGTAGAAACCACGCCCCTAGGGACACACACAGCCCCTCCCTCCCAAATAAAATTAACCCCTTCACTGCCAGTGTATTTTTACAGTAACAGTGCATATGTATAGCAATGATTACTGTAGAAATGTCACTGGTAACCCCAAAAGTGTCAAAAATGTCAGTCAAGGGTCCAATCTGTCCGCCGCAATGTCGCAGTACCGCAAAAAAAATCGCAGATCGCCGCCATTACGCGTTAAAAAAAAAAAAACAACAAAAATGACAAAAATCTTTCCCTTTGTTAGTAAACGCGATAACTTTTGCGCAAACCAATCAAAATACGCTTTTTGCGATTTTTTTTTTTTTTTTTTTTTTTTTACCAAACATAGGTAGGATAAAACAAATTGGCCAAAAATTTAAAAAAATTTTGATTTTTACATTTTTTTTTGGGGGAATTTCATATATAAAAAAGTGAAAAATATTGCTATTTTTGCAAAATTGTCGCTCTTTTTTTGTTTATAGCGCGTGATCAAAAAATCGCACAGATGATCAAATACCACCAAAAGAAAGCTCTGTTTGTGGGAAAAAAAGGACGCCATATTCGTTTAGGTACAGCGTCGCACGACCGCACAATTGTCCGTTAAAGTCACGCAGTGCCGAATCGCAAAATACCCCCTGGTCTTTTAGCAGGAAAATCCTCCGGGGCTTAAGTGGTTAAGGCTACGTTCACATGTGGGCATAGCGGATCACGGGCAGAATTACAGTGATTCTGCCCGCGATCCGGAATCATTGCAAATTGCGGGATGCCTGTGATTTGCAATGGCACCCCAAACGCTGTGCGATGTTGCTGCGATTTCCGCCTGCCGAATCGAGGTGACATCGCGCAAACAGAATCGCGGGACGCATGACACACAAAAGAAGCTCTTGTACCTTTTTGGGCGTCCCGCGATTTGTAATGATTCCGGAACGCAGGCAGAATCGCGGTGATTCTGCCCGTGATCCGCTACGCCCACATGTGAACGTAGCCTAAGTGGAAAATGACACTATTGTCCCAGATGACTGTACCCGGTGTCACAGAGAGAGGGCGCTGATGGGCCTCATCAAAATTCAGCTATGTGGCCCTGTGTATTGTAGGTTATGTCCCTAAGCCATCCTCTTAAACTCATTGCTTTCTTTACCCTGACCAGGCTGCCGCAGCTTTTGTGATGTTCCCAGTTCAGGTCATTACCAGTGTGGACTCCCGCATAGTACAGCTGGATTATTTAGATGGTCGGCTTCTGATCTCCTCCCTGACACGCTCTTATCTATGTGACACTGAGAGGTAGGTACCCCTTTCTGGAGCTGATAAGCCAGATCAATGTGTAAGGTGCACTTATCACACCAACCAACCGCAATCCATTTTTCAATAAAGCTGATGAAAGAGGCATTCTATACAGTTTATTCCGTCTTCTAGACATCATTCCACAGCCCTAAAAATTAGACACAAAAAGTTTACTTTCATTGTAAAAAAAAAATGCATCAGAAAGTAATTGCTACAAAGTTAGTTACAATGTTGCATTCTGATCACTAAGGGCCGGTTCACACTTGTGCAAATAATAAAATACAGGTAACTCATATGGAAGCACTTGCGTTTACCTGCATTTTTTTTAGATGTGTTTTTTAAACTCTTATTGCATTTAGTTGTATTTTTACTTTTTTTTGTTTGTTTTGTTTGTCTGTCCATTACCAGTGTCACAATTTTCTTTTCACAAAAAATACATTAAAATATTTATTAGTGGACACAAACGCAACATAACTTACAAAATTCCTGCTAAATATTAAAAGATAAAACTATATTGAATTAATAAATAAAACTCAGTATGTGAATGATATGTCACATGGTTGCTGTGGCCTGAACAGTGTAAACCAGATTTATTTTTTCTTTTCTTTTCATGTGGCTGGAGCTGTGTGCAGGCAGCCTTTAGTACACTATGGAGACTTAGCAACTGTATGAACACAGCCGCAGGTCCTAATTTGACTGGTGTGTGGATGCACGTGTTTGGCCCCAGGTCCTAATTTTACAGGATACACGTGTTTGGCTCCCAAAAGCAGGCAGTGTGTGGTCACCCACTCGCACCTGCACACCTGTCAAATTAGGACCCACAGCTGTGTTCATACAACCACTGCATCCCCATAGAGTAAGAGGTGGCTGCAGTCGCACAAACAAACCACTCATTCACACTGTCTGTGCAAGAGAACCCTTGTGAATGAGCCTTTAATCATTTTTTTGTATTTCTTATTTTTTTTTTTTGCATAGTGTCAGTAGGACAGTGAACAGTGTCAGTAATTTTTTTTATTATTATGTTTTTTTTTTTTTTTTTTTTTTTTTTGGACAGTGCCTAGGGGGGGGGGGGGGGTCAGTGGGTAGTGTCAGAGTAGGGCAGTGAATGGTGTCAGTAGTTTTTTTTTTTTTTTTTTACAATTCAATTGTCTTGTGTGTTTTCCTTTTTTTTTTTTTTTTTTTTTTTTTTACAATGCTTTTTGGAAGTAAAGGGGGGGGAGCAGTAAATGGTGTCAATATTCTTTTATTTTTATTTTATTTTTTACAATTTTTTTTGTAGTTTTTAAAGTTAGTTTTTTATTATTTTTAGAGACTGAGAAAGAGACTATAGGAGACATTGCCCGGTCCCTTTCTTTTGTAGCCTCCGCTGCATTGCAGATGAAAAAGCAGTAGATAGAGGCCCCTGTTCATTCACAAAATGAAACATAGTTAACAGTTTACTATGCTTCAGTTTTATATGAACAGAGTCAGTGACTGGTACTGATCACTGACTCTGTTCATTCAAACAAGGAAGGGGCCTGTAAATGCTACCCCCCCCCCCTTCTGCCTCACCGATTACACCCCTGACTGCCAGATTTCCCTGCTCTAAGTGTTTTCCGTGCGTTTTGTCACCGTTCATCTGCGGCAGTGTTGCAGATTTCTGCACTGCAGTTGACCGCTGCACACAGAAAAGCATTCTTCTGTGTTCCCATGCAGAGAGCTGCATTTTTCTTATGCATTAAGACGCAGCTCTCTGCTATAGTGTGAACCGGCCCTAAGGGAGGGAAGACAGACTGATGACATCATCTTAGCCTAGGTGAAGTCACTGACTGGAGCTCCAAGGATGGCTTTTTGATGGTAAATGATGGGGCAAAAATGATACCATGGCTGTATATTGTGACAAATAAGATATTATTATATGTTCTTTATATATTGTTATTTATGCTTGTAACGGAACCGCCGACCCACACTGTACCTGTGGTCTTCCGTCAGTATACGGCTTCCTTGCAGTCATGAACATATATATACCAGATTTTCCCAGCCGCCCTCGTACAAAGTTAGCCAACAACTTAGCTTGTACTGGAATCACACTTTATTGAACAGTCACACAGAATTTATATGCAGCATGGGCACATCCCACTCCTGATCAAATTACCACACACAGGTCAGGGGTTGCCTGATTACATTATCATGTGCAGATGAAATTGTATACAGAAATAGAATTAACCTGAACTAATTATCTAGCTATCTGGACAGAACAATGTGGGTTTATTAACATTTAACTATGGGACAGGCAGACTTAACACAATACACATCCCACCTCAAAACAGACAATAGGACAAGACTGCCAATGACAGTCTGTCTGTCTCCTACATTGAAGTACATGGAATACACATCTATGTATTGCTATGATTATTTAGGAGTCAGACTTCATGGCAACAGGCTATAGGTCTCACAGTGTAAAGTGGGATTAAATCTTCATATTTCTCGAGAGATATTGCTGATAAATATTACTGTCCCACTTGAAGCAATCCAAACCATTAAGTATCGGTCTTTCACTCCCAGTGACAGTGAGTACCGTCACAATTCTAATGTGTAAAAATGCTGAAAAGTCCATTGCAATAAGTTGCATTTTAAAATTGGAACAATTCCAGTATCATAAACTGTCTTTTTTTTTCAGACCAGAGTTTTTATCTATGTAGCTTTTTGGAAGAGCCATTTCAGGCTTGGCCCAAACACTCTTGCAGTGTTGTGGAATGTGAGAGTCTAGCCCAGTGATGGCAAACTTTGGCACCCCAGATGTTTGGAACTTCATTTCCCATAATGCTCAGTTACACTGCAGAGTGCATAAGTATCATGGGAAATGTAGTTTCAAAACATCTGCCAAGGTTCGCATCACTGGTCTAGCACATTGGTGTGGTATGCTTTGAATGACCGAGAATTTTGTCTGTCTTTATGGTCTCCATCAAGGGAGAAGTTCTGGAAAATCGGTAACAAGGAGAGAGATGGAGAGTATGGCGCGTGTTTCTTCCTGGGTGGGCGGAACTCTGGAGGTCAGCAGCCACTAATATACTGCGCTCGCCCCGGATCCAGGATGTGGGAGGTGAACATCGAGGGAGAGGTACAGAGTACGCATCAGTTCAAGCAGCTCTTATCTTCTCCACCTCTGCCGATTATAAGCACACGGTACGTAACAGGTGGGCTCTGCTGCTCCTCACACATCTCGGCTAATCTTCTTTTTGTTGCCATTCGTAAAAGGGTCAGCCAACCTAAAAGTGATACTTCAGTGTAGAAGGTGAAGAGTTAAATGTCCTGAAAGTCTCTTATATCTCTCAGGCTACTCTATATATGAGCTCTGTGCAGAGTTGCCCATTATCAGGGTTTTCCACCATCCTTGAGCTAAGTTCCAGGCTCGGCACATCTGTTGTGCCCATTATGAAGGGTTCCCAGCATCTCTCCACTGAGTTCCCAGGTCTGCACACCTGCTGTGCCCATTATGATGGGTTCCCAGCATCTCTCCACTGAGTTCCCAGGTCTGCACACCTGCTGTGCCCATTATGATGGGTTCCCAGCATCCCTGCAGGATCCCAGGTTTGCATGCCTGATCATACCCATTATGAGGGTTTCCCACTATCCTTGCTCTGAGTTCCTGGCCCGGCACACCTGATGTGCCCATTATGAGGGATTCCCACCATTCCTGCTCTGAGTTTCCAGGCCTGTACTCTTTCTTTGCCATTTAAGAAGGGTTACCATCATCCCTGTGTTGAGTTTCCATTTAGCACACCTGCATTGCCTGTTATGTGGGTTTCTCACTATCGCTGCACGCTGCAGGTCTGTACCCCTTCTATACCCATTATGAGGGGTTCTCATCATCCCTGCACTGAATCCCTTGGTCTGCACACCACCTGTGCCCATTATGTAGGGAATTTCACCATCCCTGCTGGATTTATTATTTATTTCCTATTAAAGAGAAACTAATAGGCATTGCTGGTACCCACAAAGGTGGGTGCGAACACCCAAAATTTCCAAGTAGACAGGAATGGAGTTGGGAATTATGGCAGGAAGATCTTGCTGGTGGAGTATCCAAGACATCATATTATTATTATTATTATACAGGATTTATAAAGCACCAACAGTTAATGCTTTACAATATAAAGGGGAAAAGTACAATTACAATACAGTTCAATACAGAAGGAATAGGAGGGCCTTGCTCATGGAGCTTACAATCTAAAGGGAGAGGAAGGTGGTACAAAAGGTAATAGCTGCAGGGGATGGTCTGTTGGAGGTGGAGTAGGCTTCCCTGAAAAAAAGAGTTTTCAAGGATTGCCTGAAGGTGGACAGGGTAGGAGCTTGATCGTACATACTGGGGCAGGGAGTACCAGAGGATGGGGGAGGTTCTGTAGATGTCCTGGAGGCGAGCATGGGAGGAGGTAATAAGGGAGCTAGAGAGCAAAATATCCTGGGAAGAACGGAGAGGATTGCAATTCCCACTCCTTCCTGGGCCCATGGACATATGAGTCCAGGGGCCGGCTGAGACCAGACCCAACCTATAATGAAGTTATTACTTTTGGGAGGACTAATGTTTTGGTGTCAATTTCTCCATCGTGTGCTAGTCAGATCCTTACGCCTCTTAGGGCAGTTGGACCATAGGAATGCTGTTACCCACAATAACAAATCAGATTTGACCTTTTTGTTTTGTTAACTTCAGCTCAAAAGAACACAAACTATCTGATTGGCTCTTGTGCAGTTTTTTTTTTTTGCTTTTGTTTTTTAATGTGCTGTTCCCTATAGTATAATTTCTCCCAGTGTGCTAAAAAAATTACTGTTTTCTAGGTATGACCTCCAGTATGACCCAACGCCTGGACCTTCTCAGTCGTTGGCTTTTGGGAAACTTCTGTTCTTTGGGTAAGGAACAATACTTTTGCTCCCTTATTAGCTGAGAAGCCTTGTCTACATAAATGTTCTCATGTCCTTCTCAGTGATCACAGCGTTGTAACATGGACAGACCGAGGGGTCTATGTTTTCCTTCCTCAAAATGTCCAGGTTCTGCTCTGGAGTCAGGTTAAAGGTCAGTATTTTGGAGGTGGGAGCAGTGACTATGGTGGGAGCAGTGACTATGGTGGGAGCAGTGACTATGGTGGGAGCAGTGACTATGGTGGGAGCAGTGACTATGGTGGGAGCAGTGACTATGGTGGGAGCAGTGACTATGGCGGGAGCAGTGACTATGGCGGGAGCAGTGACTATGGCGGGAGCAGTGACTATGGCGGGAGCAGTGACTATGGTGGGAGCAGTGACTATGGTGGGGGCAGTGACTATGGTGGGAGCAGTGACTATGGTGGGAGCAGTGACTATGGTGGGAGCAGTGACTATGGTGGGAGCAGTGACTATGGTGGGAGCAGTGACTATGGTGGGGGCAGTGACTATGGTGGGGGCAGTGACTATGGTGGGGGCAGTGACTATGGTGGGGGCAGTGACTATGGTGGGAGCAGTGACTATGGTGGGAGCAGTGACTATGGTGGGAGCAGTGACTATCGTGGGGGCAGTGACTATGGTGGGGGCAGTGACTATGGTGGGGGCAGTGACTATGGTGGGGGCAGTGACTATGGTGGGGGCAGTGACTATGGTGGGGGCAGTGACTATGGTGGGAGCAGTGACTATGGTGGGAGCAGTGACTATGGTGGGGGCAGTGACTATGGTGGGGGCAGTGACTATGGTGGGAGCAGTGACTATGGTGGGAGCAGTGACTATGGTGGGAGCAGTGACTATGGTGGGAGCAGTGACTATGGTGGGGGCAGTGACTATGGTGGGGGCAGTGACTATGGTGGGAGCAGTGACTATGGTGGGGGAAGTGACTATGGTGGGAGCAGTGACTATGGTGGGGGAAGTGACTATGGTGGGAGCAGTGACTAATGTGAGAGCAGTGACTATGGTGGGAGCAGTACCTAGTGGATGACACAATCTTTCCCTGCTCTTTCAGGCATCCAGGACATGTGTGTGTATAAGACAGAGTTGCTCTGTCTGCACGTTGATGGGAAGATCTCCCACTTCTCTCTGCTGCCGGTGGACAGATGTGTGGAACGGCTTATTAAACGGAGTTCCTGGGGTCTGGCGGCAAGAGTCTGCCATCTTTTCCAAAATTCTGTAATTTCCAGCAAAGTAAGTTGACTAGCTGTACGGAGAATTAATTTTTCATTCTGGGTTTCTCCAGGGAGGCTCCATATATCTCATTGGGGTTCCAGTGGTGGGATATTGCCTTCGTTTTTCTATTTTCAAGAAATCTTGTTGCTGCCATGGCAAAGTTTGTGTCCCACTGCCTAGAGATGGCCCTCCATAATGGCAAAAAAATAACGATTTGAGATAGAGAGATGTAACTAATGGATAACGTAAAAAGATTAACGTTCAGTCAGTCAACCAACTGCACCATCACCCCTAAACTGAAAATGCAAAAATTGGTTAAGGAGCTAGCAAGGGGGGCTATAGCGGTGCTGTATATCCCATCCCTGGAGACAAAAGGTAGCAAGACAATGTTTTTTATATATAAAAACACCTTTATTTCAAAATACAAATATTAAAATGGAAAAATAACAAACATACATTGATACAACCACCATCACATGTCCACCAAACCATAAATGTGGACCTCTGCAAAACACCTTACCCACACCCAGTTCCACATACAATATATAGGACTAGCCTACAATGGTACAGGGTATGGATCACCGATGCATTTCGCCTGTGCGGCTTCTTCAGGGCAAAATAGGTGCCAAAGATTCACAGAGGCTCATGGGGTTGTTAGTAAAATCAATTCAAAGGATGGTCACACATGTGCAAGGGCCAATGGGGCGTCCAGAGACAGTTGCAGATTGGATTATTCACAAATGGGATCCAATTCCCACAGATAACTTGATATACACTGCCCAGATTATGATTGATTTAGGTCCTTGACTGCCCAAATGGAGAGGGAATGTCTAGAGAAATAGCCGGGGTACCTTAGGTCAAAAAAATTTTTGTCCACAGTTAAAGCAAACCCAATCTTTCTGGGGACTGGATTGTTCCCCAGGAGGATCCCAGTTCAGGATTTCAAAGGGTAATGGGATTGCTGTCGTGGGCTTAGATGTCCTATTAGATAAAACAAGTCCTTCCAGCCAGGTATTCCAGTACCCAACGCCTATATGTTCCACATGTGAATGGGGATTTTTTAGCCCGTCTGGTCTGCTCACACAGCAATCGCTGCTGTGTGAGCAGACCAAACGGGCTAAAAAATCCCCATTCACATGTGGAACATATAGGCGTTGGGTACTGGAATACCTGGCTGGAAGGACTTGTTTTATCTAATAGGACATCTAAGCCCACGACAGCAATTCCATTACCCTTTGAAATCCTGAATTGGGATCCTCCTGGGGAACAATCCAGTCCCCAGAAAGATTGGGTTTGCTTTAACTGTGGACAAAAAAATTTTTTGACCTAAGGTACCCCGGCTATTTCTCTAGACATTCCCTCTCCATTTGGGCAGTCAAGGACCTAACTTGATATACACTGCCCAGATTATGATTGATTTATCTGTGGGAATTGGATCCCATTTGTGAATAATCCAATCTGCAACTGTCCCTGGACGCCCCATTGGCCCTTGCACATGTGTGACCATCCTTTGAATTGATTTTACTAACAACCCCATGAGCCTCTGTGAATCTTTGGCACCTATTTTGCCCTGAAGAAGCCGCACAGGCGAAATGCATCGGTGATCCATACCCTGTACCACTGTAGGCTAGTCCTATATATTGTATGTGGAACTGGGTGTGGGTAAGGTGTTTTGCAGAGGTCCACATTTATGGTTTGGTGGACATGTGATGGTGGTTGTATCAATGTATGTTTGTTAGTTTTCCATTTTAATATTTGTATTTTGAAATAAAGGTGTTTTTATATATAAAAAACATTGTCTTGCTACCTTTTGTCTCCAGGGACGGGATATACAGCACCGCTATAGCCCCCCTTGCTAGCTCCTTAACCAATTTTTGCATAACTAATGGATAACCCTGATCTTTGTATGTTCATCAGGAATCGGTTGTTTTTTCAGCTTGTGCAGATTTGTCTGATTATCAGAAAATCACAAGGTTCATGGGCCCAGATTGTGTACAGATGATGTGAACATGCGAGTGTGAATGTGCCTGTTGAGGTATGCAACAAATTTTGTGTCTAGCCAAAGGAGAAGATTGAAAAATCAGTAGGCTTTATTATAGAACCAAACTAGCAGAGAATGACGCTACCGCCCTGGCCTGAGGGGAAATGAAATTTCAGTATTAGATTATAACGAATTTAAGAAGACAGTGGACAATTCAGTACCCCTTATAGCCAGCTCAAAGTGAAAATGTGACCTACTTTTCCTTTTCTTCCTTCCATCCCCTTAGCTTTCTCTCCTTCCCTTAGTTTTTTCTTCCCTCTCATTTTATTTTTCCTCCACTTCCTTTCACTCTTCCTTCATCGCTTCCTTTGGATTTCCCTCCCATTCTTGCCCTTAGCATTCCCTTCTTCCCCTTTCCTTTACCTTCTCCTTCCTCTCCCCTTCCCTTCGCTTTTACTTCCTCTTTGCTTTCCCTCCTGCCCTATCCATTCACTTTCCCTCCCTCCACCTCCTTTAGTGTTTCCTTCAACCCCTTCCTGTATATTTCCCTCTCTCCCATTTTGTTACTATTCCCCTTAGCTTTTTCTCTGCCCCCTTCCCTTTGCTTTCTCTCCCTCCCTTCTCTTCACTTTTCCTTCCTCCACCTCCTTTTAGTATTTCCTTCAACCCCTTTCTTTAGATACCCCCCCTCTTGTTTTTTTACTGTTTCCCTTAGCTTTTCCTCTTTCCCTTTTGCAGAGCTTTCCCTTTCCTCTTCTTTGCATTCTCTTCCATCTGATTCCTTCCCATTCATGTCCTCCTTTCTCATTCCTCTTTTTTTCTTTTCTTCCTTCTCTTTCCTCACCTTGTCCTTCCCTTTCCCTCCTCCCCACCCTTCCCTTTCCATCCTTTCTCTTTCCTTTCCCTCCTCCGTCTTTCCTTTTCCTCCTTATCCCTACCAATTCCATTCCTTTCCTTCCATATCCCTATCAATCCCTTTCCTTCCTTCACCTACCCTTTCCATTTCTCTTCTTTCCCTCCTCCTTCTCCCTACTTTTCTCTGTTTTTTTCCTTCACCTACCCTTTCCATTTTTCACTTCTTTCTTCTTCTCCCCATCCTTCCCTTTTCCTCCTTCTCTCTATCCTTCCTTTTTCCTCCTTCTCTCTATCCTTCCCTTTTCCTCCTTCTCTCTATCCTTCCCTTTTCCTCCTTCTCTCTATCCTTCCCTTTTCCTCCTCCCCTCTATCCTTCCCTATTCCCCCTCCCCTCTATCCTTCCCTATTCCCCCTTCTCTCTATCCTTCCTTTTTCCTCCTTCTCTCTATCCTTCCCTTTTCCTCCTTCTCTCTATCCTTCCCTTTTCCCCCTTCTCTCTATCCTTCCCTTTCCCCCCTTCTCTCTATCCTTCCCTATTCCCCCTTCTCTCTATCCTTCCCTATTCCCCCTTCTCTCTATCTTTCCCTTTTCCTCCTTCTCTCTATCCTTCCCTTTTCCCCCTTCTCTCTATCCTTCCCTTTTCCCCCTTCTCTCTATCCTTCCCTTTTCCCCCTTCTCTCTATCCTTCCCTTTTCCCCCTTCTCTCTATCCTTCCCTTTTCCCCCTTCTCTCTATCCTTCCCTTTTCCCCCTTCTCTCTATCCTTCCCTATTCCCCCTCCCCTCTATCCTTCCCTTTTCCTCCTTCTCTCTATCCTTCCTTTTTCCTCCTTCTCTCTATCCTTCCTTTTTCCTCCTTCTCTCTATCCTTCCCTTTTCCTCCTTCTCTCTATCCTTACCTTTTCCTCCTTCTCTCTATCCTTCCCTTTTCCTCCTCCCCTCTATCCTTCCCTATTCCCCCTTCTCTCTATCCTTCCCTATTCCCCCTTCTCTCTATCCTTCCCTATTCCCCCTTCTCTCTATCCTTCCCTATTCCCCCTCCCCTCTATCCTTCCCTATTCCCCCTCCCCTCTATCCTTCCCTATTCCCCCTTCTCTCTATCCTTCCTTTTTCCTCCTTCTCTCTATCCTTCCCTTTTCCTCCTTCTCTCTATCCTTCCCTTTTCCCCCTTCTCTCTATCCTTCCCTTTTCCCCCTTCTCTCTATCCTTCCCTATTCCCCCTTCTCTCTATCCTTCCCTTTTCCCCCTTCTCCCTATCCTTCCCTTTTCCCCCTTCTCTCTATCCTTCCCTTTTCCCCCTTCTCTCTATCCTTCCCTTTTCCCCCTTCTCTCTATCCTTCCCTTTTCCCCCTTCTCTCTATCCTTCCCTTTTCCCCCTTCTCTCTATCCTTCCCTTTTCCCCCTTCTCTCTATCCTTCCCTATTCCCCCTTCTCTCTATCCTTCCCTTTTCCTCCTTCTCCCTATCCTTCCCTTTTCCCCCTTCTCTCTATCCTTCCCTTTTCCCCCTTCTCTCTATCCTTCCCTATTCCCCCTTCTCTCTATCCTTCCCTTTTCCCCCTTCTCCCTATCCTTCCCTTTTCCCCCTTCTCTCTATCCTTCCCTTTTCCCCCTCCCCTCTATCCTTCCCTATTCCCCCTTCTCTCTATCCTTCCCTTTTCCTCCTTCTCCCTATCCTTCCCTTTTCCCCCTTCTCTCTATCCTTCCCTTTTCCCCCTTCTCTCTATCCTTCCCTATTCCCCCTTCTCTCTATCCTTCCTTTCCCCCCCTTCTCCCTATCCTTCCCTTTTGCTCCTTCTCTCTATCCTTCCTTTTTCCTCCTTCTCTCTATCCTTCCCTTTTCCTCCTTCTCTCTTATCCTTCCCTTTTCCTCCTTCTCCCTATCCTTCCCTTTTCCCCCTTCTCTCTATCCTTCCCTTTTCCCCCTTCTCTCTATCCTTCCCTTTTCCCCCTTCTCTCTATCCTTCCCTTTTCCCCCTTCTCTCTCTCCTTCCCTATTCCCCCTCCCCTCTATCCTTCCCTATTCCCCCTCCCCTCTATCCTTCCCTATTCCCCCTTCTCTCTATCCTTCCCTATTCCCCCTTCTCTCTATCCTTCCTTTTCCCCCCTTCTCCCTATCCTTCCCTTTTCCCCCTTCTCTTTATCCTTCCCTTTTCCCCCTTCTCTCTATCCTTCCCTATTCCCCCTTCTCTCTATCCTTCCCTTTTCCTCCTTCTCTCTATCCTTCCCTATTCCCCCTTCTCTCTTATCCTTCACTTTTCTTCCTCCTTCTCTCTATCCTTCCCTTTTCCTCCTTCTTCTCCCTATCCTTCCCTTTCCTCCCTCTCTCCCTTTCCTTTTCCACCTTTCTTTTCCATTTCTCCCCCCCCCCCCTTCTTTTATTTAGTGATATATAACCCATTGTGACGTTTGGTGTATCTGTATGTTTTTCAGGCGAGGAAGGTGTTGCCGATGGACAAGCTGGAGCATGTGAAGTCTCAGCTGGACCTGGTTCTGCAGGCAGATCTGGTCAGACAGATGGACGAGGTCCTTTCCCGCATAGAGCCCATGGATTCAGCATGCAGCAGCAGGCGAAGCAGTATCTCCTCCCATGTGAGTTCCATGCCTGCTGTAATCCTGGAGATATTTATCACCGGCGGTGGCTTGAAGTCTCTTGGGTCCATAATTATTCAGTTAGGAAGAAATCTCCAGCATACTTAAAACTGCTTAATGGAAATTATATTGCCCGTCCCTGGGGGGCCTGGTACAGAGATAACTGCTAGACACTCTCCCTCTCTTCCTCTCTCCCTCCTAAAGTGGAACTAACTCAACAGGAACTTTTTTTTAATCATTATGCTGCTAGCATTAGTAAATAGGAAGGTATATTTACTCATTTTACTATTCTGTTACTTCCTGGTTTCTGGTCTAGGCCAAAATGATGTCATACCTCCCGGGAGTCTTCATGGGAGGAGGGGCTTTCTCAGCTAAGCATACGCTCCGGCCTGCATGCCTGAGCTAAGGGCAGATGGATTCCAGGAAGTAAATGCTACATGGATTACCTGCCCTTACTCAAGATGGGCATGCCTAGAAATGTTAGGGGGTGTTTTTTAAAGTGATTTCTCAGAAAAATACAGTATGGGGGCATTGATGCATGGGGGGGAGTTTACTGTTAAAATTAAAATGTATTAAAGAGCATTTTCAGTTTGTGGTGCTCAGATACAGTTTAATTCCACTTTAAGAATTCCAAACTCTGTAAGAATCCATTTTTTAGTTAATCCTGCTAGGATATGTCATTTTTCAGCTAGTTGGCTAACTCTGTGCTAGATAACCTAATTTCTAAGGTCTGCAACCATTGTCTGACACCTCTCTGGTGTGTTGCATTACAGGAGAGCTTCAATGTGCTGGACTGCGGCATCTACCGGGTGGTCAGTCGCAGGAACAGCCAATCAGATGAAGACTCCGGCTCTCTGCACAGTCAGACGCTATCGGAGGATGAGAGGCTGCGGGAGCTCTCCGCACCGCTGGAGGATGAGCATGCAGAATCTGGTAAATGCAGCTCACTGATTGGGTTATATTTCAGGAGTGGATCTGTAAATCCAGATCTGCATTCCAGCCACACGTTACAAATTATCATTTAAACTGACGTTGGTGACCTTCTGAGCGGCTCGTATTAAATATCAAAGGCAGCTGGCTTTACTGCGTTATTGCTAGCTAACAATATATTGACTTTTATATAGTGCAGATTTAATTTCATTTTAACAAATAATTCATTTAAATTATAACGTTTTTTTATTTTTTTATGTAAGTTATTGTGGGGGGGGGGGGGGAGTCCCCTTTTTTTTGTCCTTTTTCTGAATTGAATTTCTGATATCACAGATCCGCTGATGCATGTTGTCTGCACATTGGTGTGGTTTGTCTCATTGTCTTTATGTCACCTGTTCTCCTGCATGTTCTGCCCATCAGACACCGCCTCTCACGCCTCAGTGACAATGGACAGCGATCGGACCGAACCCATCCTCCCATTCAATCTCTCACTGCCATTCCGTTCCACCTCACCCCGCATGTCCCTGCAAGCGGTCAAAGAAAGGTAAAGAATTGCCCATAGGTAACACTGACCAGTTTACAGGAGGAGGATTTACTGTTGTGGATTATCATGTTACATAGTTACATATGGCGCTTTTCCACTGCATGGAACCGCATGGTATGGTGTAGGAACGGTACGGTACGGCGGCGCTTTTCCACTGCATGGAACGGAACGGTACGGCACGGTACGGCTCTGAAAAAACAGTACCTACTCGATTGTGGTTCCAACAGGTACCATAACTGGTACCATATCCCACAATCCTTTGCATGCAGTCACTACTAGCCACTTATTGGTCAGAGAATCCCACCCACCCCGTTGTTATCCCACCCACTTAACTTTAGTGCTACTTTAGTGGAAAAGCAAACCATACCGTACTGTACCGAACCGTTCCAACACCGTACCATGCGGTACCAGCAGTGGAAAAGCAAACCGGGCCAAGCAGGGCCGAGTAGAGCCGAGCCGGTACTTGCAGTGGAAAAGTGCCAATAGTTACATAGTAGGTGAGGTTGAATAAAGACAATAGTCCATCCAGTTCAACCTGTGTAGGTGTGTGTGGCCGTAATCATCTCTCATACCCCTGAATGTTCTGATCCTTGAGATGTACGTCTAAGAGTCTTTTGAAAGCCACCATACTACCCGCAGAAACCACCTCTTGTGGTAGACAATTCCACAATCTTGTAGCCCTAACAGTAAAGAACCCCCCACGTTGCCTGAGGTTAAAACGCTTCTCCTCTAATCGCATTGTATGCCCTCGAGTCCTCATGCAATCCCTTCGACTGAACAGCTTTTTTTCTAAGCTGAGATCCCCATTGAGATATTTAAAAATTGCTATCATGTCCCCCCTCAGGCGTCTCTTCTCCAGGGAGAATAAATCAAGCGATTGCAGACGCTCTTCATAGTTAAGGTCCTCCAATCCCCTAATTAGTTTAGTTGCCCTTCTCTGGACTCTCTCCAGCTCCAGCACATCCCTCCTGAGGACTGGCGACCAGAACTGGACAGAATACTCCAGATGCGGTCGGACCAAAGTTTTATAAAGTAGATTGGTTTTAAAGTCCAACACAAAATACTAACAAAAAAAGTAATAGGAAGGGAAGGTACTGATAAACATAAAGTCTACAAGCAGATTACCCACTCGCTCAATACTGAACATGAAGAGCGGGGCTCATATGGCAAAAAGACAGCATACAAAAAACCATGGACAACGAGAAAAGAGAAAGGTGCCCAGGGAAAGCGCCATATATTAGAGCCACAGGGGTATATATGTATGTGGGTCAACCAAAGATTCCAAGTAGATCACTTTATTGATAAAGGTAAATACATTTTATTGCATCAAAAATACAAAACAGATCATTGACAATGGAATAAATAAACCTTCCACCTCACCAAGACATTATATTAAAATTAACCACGTGGTGATTAAAAACAACACGCATACCTATAACGTATAGGTAGGCTGTAGCTGTCATGTGAGCAATGAAATAACCAATTAGCCAATGGATAAGGCAAAAAATGTTTAAATAAATAAACAATCCACTGTAATGGAAAAATGTACAAAACGGGGCAACTCGGCAACCCAGTTAGAAGTGATCACGGGGCATCCAATATATTTGGGCAGCCGATTTGACCACATCCAAACTGAGGATACGGCGGGATAAGCAAACCACAGGCTATGGTGTAAGGCAGTGGTCCTCAACCCTGGCCTACAGGGCCCACTAACAGGCCAGATTTGCAAGATAACTGAAATACATCCCAGGTGATATCATTTGCTGCTCAGTGATTGCAGTACTCTAGTCTGCATCTCCCCAAGGTAATACCTAAAATCTGGCCTGTTCGTAAGCCCTGTAGGCCAGGGTTGAGGACCACTGGTGTAAGGTGTCAAGTTAAGCAGATTGCATGTAAACCGAGATTGAGGCAGATCAAATTGACCAATGTATGGCCTACGATCTCGAGCATTAAGCTACACAGACACCATCCAGCATATATGGGAATTGCAATGCATAAATCAGAGAAAGGACAGTGAATGATGGCCAATATAAGGAGTTCAAAACAAAATAGTAAATATCATAAATGGTAACATGGTAGCATGGCAAATAACAAAAATAAAATTAGCAACAAACCAATCTCAAACTGGTGACCAACAGGAAAAAAGGGTCCCGGCTCATGTCCGGCGGCTGTCTCTGCAAACAAATTGGGGAGCAGAGAAGCCGCAAAGGGCCGGACCAGGGACAACTCCCCCCATCAGCACAGCAGGAGATGACACCAGGGACAAAAATAAAAATGGCAAAGGTCCGAAAAAAAGGGGGGTGGCCTCTGCGGACCGATGTAAATTGCAAGGTGTATGATACACCAAACCGTGGTGCTCCTGGTATGCAAAATTAACAGGAATATATAAAGAATAATTGAATAATGTATGTAATTTCAAGTCCAAAGGAGTCAAACAATGAATATTATAATCAAATAAGGCCAGCTTCCATGTGACATAGAGACGCCAAGCACCAAAAATCGGCATAATTCCATAGAATTTTTATAATGGCAAGAAAAACTGATGGGAGGAACACTAAGTAGTCTAATGTGTAAATACTGGTAGTACCGGAATGCCCAAAGCAACAAAAGTCAAAGTAAATGGTAACTGAACAGATCACTTCCATAAACGTAGTAAGCAGTCTTATAGATTAGGCAAAAAGTGCTGGTACGCCAAAGGAAAATTGGGAGTCACTTCCAAGTATAATTAAGGTTACACCCAAGGCCAAGACAAGAAAGACACTTCAACATCAGACAGGTATCAAACCTGAATGCGGAATGGTATAGTTCAAACGACCATGGGGATCCTTAATTTAGGGGTGTCTGAGAAGATCGTATGCTGGGAAAACAGGCGGTGGAGGTAGATGTCTCAGAAAGTTAAGCTGCAAGTCAATCCATCCGTGGTCAGAGCAGCATGTAGATGCAAAGTTCCATTGTACAGCTCGCCATAGACCACATGACTGCAACAAGCATGACGTCACACGCTGCCCATCCAGCTTCACCACACACCTTGCAAATCAGCTGCAATCCAATGTTAAGCTTCCACCAACAGGCTTACCGCATGTAAAGCTGCCAAGTCCATAGTCTACCTATAATAAGGGACTGGAACAGTTGGCCACAGAGGAATTAGCTGTTATATCCATGGAAGTCTAACCACCCCGATCGTAGGCTGAGGAGCCCCAGCTATCACAGCCACCTAGTAGCGTAATGTCTACGCGTTTCGCTGATAACCTCAGCTTCGTCAGGACATATCGCCCCCTAGCTGGCAATGTGATTAAATTCACTCGAGAATCACATGATACTAATTATCTCATCAATAGACCAATTTAGCCAGCCAAGGCGCTTCAATGTGTTTAGCATTAGTAAAAGGGAATAATGAACAGTCACATAGTATCCTAAGCACAAGTACCCGCACAAAGAAATAGAAATCAAACAAGAAAGGAAAAAGACAATGAAAGGATGAAAAAAATAAATAAAATAAATTTAAAAAATGAAAGAATAATAATAAAGAATAAAGAAAAGAAAATAAGAAAAAGGGAAAGCGGCCATCCACTCAGCTGCTGCCGCCACGTCCCTCACCCTGTTGTGTCACTGCCGCATCACCAGCCGTCCCATTAAAGTGAATAGGACTGTCGGCAAGCCAACAGCGGGTCAGAGGAGGAGCCACTGCAGGACAGAGATGACAGTGGCTCTTTAAAAATGATGATTTAAATGGAATTGATTTAAATCAAACATTTTAACTAGTAATTTTAAATCATGATTTTAATTTGTGATTTAAATCAACCTTATTTAAATCAAATCCACCCTACTTACAGTAAAGCTACTTTTTTTTTTTTTTTTTTTAAACTAGCCCTACTTAAAATAAAATAACATTTAAAAAAATGTTTTAATTACTTTTTGTTTATAGATTACATTGAAAATCTAATATTTCTCTATCGTTCATTGACAGACGCAGCTCTGCTTAATCATAGACTATAGGGTTATGCTCCTCCCACTAGGAGCATAACCCTATCGTCTATAATTAAGCAGAGCTGCGTCTGTCGTTGAACTTCAGAGAAAAGGAATTTACGGTAAGTTCTTACAAAAATCCATTTTTTTTTTTGAAAGGCAATATTACCGGATGAAAGTCTAGTTCTCCCCAATAATACAATGTATGTATTACTTCATCTTCAGTAATGAAAAAGTAATTTAAAAAGGCCCATGGTGGAAATGTAAAAATTGCTCCTGTCAATAAAGGGGTATTCAGGTACGAGAGCTGAAGTGGATAAACTGCGGATATAAGCCCAGTCCCAGTGTAGGACAGCCCCACCTCTTCCCACCTCTCTAGCGGCCATTCACGAGTCGGTTCATTTCTGTTTTTCTCTGGTTTTAGTGTCTCGAGCTTTGTCCGAAAAACCACAGAGAAAATTGGTACCCTCCACATGAGTCCTGAAATAAGGAGGAAGCAGGAGGCCAAGGAGGAAGAGCACCCCCATGAAGTGCCTGTGGATGGTTTGGTCCAACAAGAAGAAGAGAAGACTGAGTGAGTTAACTGCAGCAAATAGGAGTGTCGGGGGGGAAAAATTAAAATTTGCCGCCTGTATCATAAGGTCATCTTTTTTTTTTTTTTTTTAACAGAAAAGTTTTATTAATGAATAAAGTATTGACAGAGGAGTCATTATACAACCAGTAAGGTACATCACAAATAAACTAGAGATCTGTGCATACAAGCATTGATATCATACATGAGGTATTGCAAAGGATGAAGAACTAATACAAAGGGCATATCATAACCGTCATCAAGCTGTGCTGAGCCCCAAAACCACAGGGCAAGGGGGGTCTCCAAGGGAAGGGTGGGTGGGCGAGGAGCGCTGGGAAGGCCATCCAGAGTGGGGCCAAATTTCAGTTCCCTTGCTCCTCCATCCCCCATGGGGATGATCCAGGTAACGGAAACGACACTTGAGGCACTTCAGCTGATCCTTTCAATAAATGATAGTCTAGAGTTGTAAAGTTCTAGCCTGAATCCATGCACTCCAGACTTTCCCAAATTTTTGGGGACACTGACGTCCCATATATGTTAGTTTGTGTATAGTATCATAAGGTCTTATTAACCATCCCGGCATACCCTGTAAGGCGATTGACTGATAGGGGGATGCTTGCAGCGTCGGTTATGTGACAATAATGTTATGACTAATTTGTCCACAGTACCTACATTTTTTATTTTTTTTTATTTTTTTATTTTTTTTGGGGGGGCATATTTTATATGATAAATGGTTTACCCACTTCAGCCCTGGAAGGTTTTCATGACCAGGCTATTTTTTGCGATACGGCACTGCGTTACTTTAACTGACAATTGCGCGGTCATGCAACGCTGTACCCAAATAAAATTGATGTCCTTTTTTTTTTTTTTCCACAAAAATAGAGCTTTCTTTTGGTGGTATTTGATCATCTCTGCGTTTTTTTATTTTTTGTGCTATAAACAAAAAAACGACAATTATGAAGAGAAAAACAATATTTTTTACTTTCTGCTATAAAACCCATCCAATTAAAAAAATGGTAAAAAAATCTAATTTATTCATCAATTTGGGCCAATATGTATTCTGCTACATGTTTTTGGTAAAAAAAAAAAATCCCAACAAGCATTTATTGATTGGTTTCCGCAAAAGTTATAGCGCCTGCAAACGATGGGATATTTTATGGCATTTTTCTTTATTTAATTCTTACTAGTAATGGCGGTGATCAGCGATTTTTTTTTTTTTTTTTTTGTGGGACTGCGATATTGCGGCAGACAAATCGGACATCTAACTGACACTTTTGACACTCTTTTGGGTACCAGTGACATTACTACAGTGATCAGTGCTAAAAACAATATGCACTGTTACTCTACTAAAGGCACTGGTTGGGAAGGCGTTAACATCAAGGGTGATCAAAAGGTTAAATGTGTCCCTAGGGGGTTCTTGCTAACTGTGGGAGAGGAGCTCTAATTGGGGGAAGATTGGGATCCATGTACCTGCTTAGCAGAAACACAAGATCTCTATCTTCTCCCCTGTCAGAAGGGCAGTCTGCCATGTGTACATAGGCAGACCGCTGTTCTGCCTCTCTCGGGAACAATTGTGGGTGGCTGGCAGACATCGGGTCCACTAGACCGCTGACTGGCTATCCCCTCTGTCCAATCAGTGTGCGATCGCACCTTCAGCAGTGTGCCCGCGCCACCTAGTGGCTATTGCACAAAATGACGTACAGGTACATGATTTGGCGCAATAGAGCCACTTTGCTGCAGTAAATGTACGTTAGGCAGTCGGCAAGTAGTTAATATATACCATGCCCATGTTTTATTATAAGGTGAGAAAACTGAACACAACACATTTTTGGTTGTGCTTATTTTTAGATATTTTTTACAGACTGTAATGATTTTTAACACTGTACTTCATTCTGTGTGCACAGCGAGTGCACAGAGAGAGAGTGAGGAACACTGCCATCTGCAGGCTGGAGAAACCTCCCAATGTGGCTCGCTCCATGCCTGCTGATGGTCCATCTGTCCTTTTTTTTATTTTTTTGTTTGTTCACTTATTTATTTATATAGAGGCCACAATCTATGCAGCACTTGTTACGTACTGTACATTCCCATCAGTCCCTCCCCAGAAGGAGCTTTCAATTTTAACCCTAGTACACACTATCATTTTTATTCTTTTGCTGTTAGTACAGTGATCTCCCCACTGAGCTATTGTATTTTGACAGGGGGATGCCCCCCACTGGAGGACGCCCCAACCCCCGGCGGAACACACCAGTCAGCGCTTGCAGCCATTGGCCTTTTATGCTAATGGCCCATTGGCAGAAGCCGGACTGGCTGCCGTACACATTGGCTGAATGTTGGCCGGTTTCTATTGAACCGGCCAATACCGCCCCATATTCGGCCCGTGTGTACAGGGATTAAGGCAAGGTTTCTCACCTAGGATTTCTCCAGAGGTTGCTAGGAGTTCCTAGAGCAATTTCTGCCTTTCTGATAAGTTCCCACTGACACAATTGATCTTTTTAGCTATGTGTAAAGAGGTTTTTCTTCCCACTGACAATCACACTAATGTATCATGAGTTGTAGACATAGTCATTATTAGTGGGGGGTTCCTTGAGACCGGAAAGTTATTTCAAGTGTTCCTCTGTGTTGAAAAGGTTGATAAAGGCTGATGTAAGGTCTCCATCTTTCATTCATACATATACTGGGCCCTTTAGGAAAGAAGCCAATTACCGATGACGTTCAAGTATGATAGGAAACCCAAGTTCAACATGCAAACTCCATGCAAATAGTGTCCTGACTGGTACTCCAACCAGGGACTCTAGGCAATCGAACCAGGCATCCTATGCAAGACAGAAGTGCTAAGCTTTTGGGTTATTGAGCAGCTTACACAGGCAGTCCCCCTTTGGTCAGGTCATTCACTTGTAATGGAGCGTCATATGGCCTCAAGTCTGTAATACATAGCATAAACCAGTGTTTCTCAACTCCGGTCCTCGGGGCACACTAACAGGCCAGATTTTAGGTATTACCTTAGGGAGATGCAGACTAGAATACTGCAATCACTGAGCAGCAAATTATATCACCTGTGATCTATTTCAGTTTTCTTGCAAACCTGGCCTGTTAGTGTGCCCTGAGGACTGGAGTTGAGAAACAGTGTCATGAACTAATAAGTATCTAATGGTCTATGACTTTATCCTGTAGGATAGAATCTCCCCAACCACCAACACCGTCTGTGGAAGAAATTCTGCTAGGAGAACTGAAGCTTGCAACGTTGGAAGCCATGTAAGTGATGACTATTATATGTATTTGGTGAGGACATCTATAACTGACAGCTGTAATGCTTCTTCGTCATTACAATGTTGATGTAACTGGATGCTTGGAAATTAATTGGGAAGTTAAATTTCCCTTAGCTTAGGGAATGTGCTGAAAACTAACTTTGCAGAGAATACCCAATTACACACAAGGAAAATTAAAAAAACAAAACCGTGTTTTTGTTCGTACATTATTGGATGATGGAAGTCCACAGTTTTGTCACATTCACTAATTCACAAGCACTATAGCTGCCCATAGACATACTTCCCAGTCTATAAGATCCAGCAATGCCTTACAAGTCTTCCATCGCCCGTTGTGTTCCTTGGCCGCCATCTTGGATTGGGAAGCCTGCTGTCACTTCCTGGGGTGGACTGGTCCTATATCCTTCTGGAATGTATGACATTTTCCTAGGAGGCTGCAGGCAGGCCAAGACCAACATAATGCTAACCAAGGCTAGGAATAAAGACGTAGGAGCAAGTACCTGCTGAAAAAAAGGTATTTGTGCCCCCCCCAAAAAAAATAAAATAAATAAGTATTCAAAATGTGTAATGGAGATATGGGAGGTTTACAAGGATGCAATGCTAAGATGCAATGATGCTAAGAGGGCTATGGGGAAATTGTAGTTACACTTTAACGAGCTGCGTAGAGGTACAAATAAACTTAAGTAGCAAGAGATATAGAGCATCTGGGCAAAACGGATACAACCTTGAGTTCATCAAACTTGAGAGTGCAAAGATTGATACCACGGGATGGAGAGTGTAGTGGACACCAGAACTCCAACTGTGTTCTCTTGGCTGGTCTAGCGCATCCTAGTTTATTCTCAACCAGCCCAAAGATTCAGAAAGAAGCAAGTAAAAGGCCCACTTCTGGCCCCAGGGCCGCAGTTTGGAGACCACGGAGATAGGTGATCAACCAACCACACTTCACAGTTCAAGGAAAGCCTAGCAACCTCTGGGGAAACCCTGGTTCAACCAGGGTTTCCCCAGAGGTTGCTAGGGTTTCCTTGAACTGTGGTTGGTTGATCACCTATCTCTGTGGTCTCCAAACTGCGGCCCTGGGGCCAGAAGTGGCCCTTTGCTTGCTTTTTCTGGCCCTTTGGGGACTATTTTATTAACTGACACAAATGAAGGGCACAATTCCTCCCAATGACACCAACAATGGGGCACAGTTCCTTCCAAAGACGCCAGCAATGGGGCTTAATGACACCAACGATGGGGCGCATTTCCTCCCAATGACAGCAATAATTGCAATAATTAGGCACAATTCTTCCCACTGACCCCATTGATGGGGCACAATTCTTCCCTCTGAGACCAATGATGGGGCACAATTCCTCCCAATGACAGCAATAATTGGGCACAATTCTTCCCACTGACCCCATTGATGGGGCACAATTCTTCCCACTGACCCCATTGATGGGGCACAATTCCTCTCACTGACACCAATGATGGGGCACAATTCCTCTCACTGACAGCAATAATGGGGCACAATTCCTCCTAACACCAATGATGGAGGATTGTTTACTCCCACTGATGCTGGGACATTTGAGTAGGGTAGCATTCTGACCACCACAACAAGAGGGTCATTTTTCCCACAGACTGCTGATATATTAATTTCAGAATGGGTTCCTTAAGACCCGAAAATAGTTTTTAGGCTTCCTCTGGGTTACAAAACTTGCTAAAGGCTACAAAGACACCTGTAGATGGGTGTGTAGGGATAAGGTAGTGGGCAGTTTGAATATTAGGCTACATGGGATGGAGGTGCTGTATTATGAAGCTAGGAGGTCCGTTTGGGGAGTTGGACCCATATGGGCTTGCCTACTAAAGGGTATTCCATAACGGGAGTAGCAGAATGCGTAATTTTTAATTTTTCAGGCATAAACTTCAGGACTCTCAAGTGTTGTTTAACGTTGAAGAAATGGAAAAGGTCCTAAAAGACTGGTTGATGAACTTGGAGAAGGCTCTCAGTCCCCAGGACCTCACTGGCTCCTGTGAGACATCACTGAACTCCTCAGGGGAAGCAGACATCACTCCGATAGATTCATCAGACATCGAAGAGATTGAGAGGAAACCATCTGTCTGTTCCAGAGTGGAGGAAGATTTCGTCTTCAGAGTACGCGCTCCGTGTTTCATAGAAGAACCTCTTCTTCGAGACCTCTCCCAGTTAGCTATTATGTGCCTAGAATACAACGTTTTCGCTAGCGAGGCTTGCCTTGATGGGAACCCAAGTGCCTGCCGCTTTATACGGAAGTACCTCTTCCTCCTGGACCTCAAAAGGCTAAAGCGATGCCTCGCCCTGATTTACAGTGATGTCCCCAGCGTCTGGGACACTTACATTGAAGGATTAAAAGGTAATATTTATGTTTTTGAATATTTTTGTACCAAACTTTGCAACACAACAATTTTAGTGTTTCTGGGTAGCGAGGGTTTAATGTGGGCAAAGTGTTCCGGAAAGAGTGAGCGTGTGTTTTATCACATAAAGGCTTTCATCATTAAATCTGCAACAAGAGAAGAATTGAACATGGAAATGCCTTTCAGGAAGAAAGACCACTGTATTGTATGATGGCAACACAGCCTGCTTCTGTTCATTACAATTACAGCTGTTTTTATTCCACTTGACTGAAGATTTCATGACCTTTTTTTGTGATCTGGCACTGCGTTACTTTAACGGACAATTGGGCAACACTGTACACAAATAAAATTTGTAATTCCCTGCCCAAAAATAGTTTTATTTTGGTGGTATTTTTTGCTCTATAAACAAAAAAAGATGTCAATTAAAGGAAGAAAAAAAATGATCATGGGTGATCCTATTATCTTTTGTGGTATTTTTTGCTCTAAAAACAAAAAAGATGTCAGTTTTGGTTAAAAAAAAAAAAAAAAAAATTAAAAATTAATAAATAAAAATAATAGGTGATCCTGCGTGCTACTATGTTATTTTTATATATATATATATATATATATATATATATATATATATATATATATATATTTTTTTTTTTTTTCTTTTTTCTTTTTTTTTTTTTCCCAAAAATATTTGTTTATATAATTAATCAATTGTCTTATATCATCACATTTCATATGTATTCACAGATCATTTTTATATTTTGTCTAATTTCACTCATTTTTAATATAATTTAATTTCACACTTTCCACCATTAATCTTGCACTTTTTGAAGCTGTTTATATTAATGTTTAACATCACACTTCATATGCATTCAGGGATATTTTATTTTTAGTGCCGCATTTTTAGAATTATTTATTTTATACACACTTACCACAAGGGGAGTGAATAGTAGAGGCAGCTAAACACACAATATATATATATATATATATATATATATATATATATATATATATATATATATATAAACAAATAAGTGCTGAAAAAATATATAATATCTGTGAATAAAGTCCATAGAATAATGGCAAGTGCTATAAATGAAATCACAAATGCATTCCGTGAATGATTTGATGAAAATTCTGTTCATTACATTTACAGCTGTTTTTATTCCACTTGACTGAAGTTTCACCCCCCTTCATGACCATTTTTTGCGATACGGCACTGCGTTACTTTAATGGACAATTTGGCAACACTGTACACAAATAAAATGTATGTCATTCCCCCCCACAAATAGTTTTCTTTTAGTGGTATTATAAAAAAAAAAAAAAAAAGACGTCAATTAAAAAAAAAAAAATTAATTAATAAAAAAAAGAAAATTGATAATAGGTGATCCTGCGAGCTACTATGTGAAATACTGTGTGTTTAGCTGCCTGCACTATTCACTCCCCTTGTGGTAAGTGTATATGAAATAATTCATCCTAAAAATGCAGAGCTAAAAATAAAATTAATATCCGGGATTCCGGGAATGCATATGAAGTGTGATGTTGAACATTAATATAAACCGCTTCTAAAAGTGCAAGATTAATGGTGGAAAGTGTGAAATAAAATTTATATTAAAAATGGGTGAAATTTAACAAAATATAAAAATAAAAATTTATCTGTGACTACATATGAAATGTGATGATACAGGACAACTGATTAATTATATAAACAAATAAGTGCTGAAAAAATATATAATATCATCTGTGAATAAAATCGATAGAATGACAAGTGATATCCATTAAATCACAAATATATTCCGTGAATGATTTGATGAAAATTCTGTTCATTACATTTACAGCTGTTTTTATTCCACTTGACTGAAGATTTATCCCCCTTCATCACCATTTTTTGTGATACGGCACTGCATTACTTTAACGGACAATTGGGCAACAATAAAAACATTTTTGTCATCTCCCCCCCCCCCCCCACCCCCAAAAATAGTTTTCTTTTGGTGGTATTTTTTTGCACTATAAACAAAAAAAGACGTCAATGTAAAAAAAAAAAATAATAATAATAAAATTTAATTTTCCGCTATAAAACCTATCGAATAAAACATTTTTACAAAAATCTAATTTCTTCACCAATTTAGGCCAATATGTATTCTGCTACATATTTTTTGTAAAAAAAAAAAAAACAATGTTGGGTTTAATACCACTTTAAAGTGGTTGCAAACATACCCAGTGAATTGTCTGGCCTCAGGTGATACACAGAGAGGAAACAAATCCTCCTACATAAGTTGTACCTGTTTATCTACAGCCCTCTGACCCCTACAGCCATTCAAAGTGCATAATTTACACAGGATCTCTCTGCTCTGAAAGGCAGTGCCGAGATCTGAAGTTACATCAGTGAGGAGAGCTCTGAGAGCTGATTGGAGGTAAGGGAAACCCCCCTTCCCCTTCACACAGGAATAAAAATGAGGCTGTCAGTCAGCTGGAAGACTCTCCCCTGTCACCTTTTTTCTCTTGGTGTCAGAAAACTTGCAGATAGCAGAGGAAGGAGGCAACAGACAGAAATTACACTTAGTGTTTTGGATTGAAGCAAGTACACACTATAGAGGGCCATGCTTTGTTTATATTTTATGTCTGAATTTTACAACTGCTTTAATGTATTTTTAGCAAGGTTATCTTGCTAGATTGTAGTACTAACATTTGTCTAATTCCCTTGCAGATCTGGCTGGTCCAGGTCCGGTGGCATTGGCCATAGAGAAAGGAGATCTGGTGAGCGCTGTGCAGAAACTGAAGGATATGGAGCCCTGGGACAGCCCTCTCCTCCTCGCCTATGTGTCCAGGTGTGTCATCCAAATGTCCCCTTATACCAGTTCACCCAAACTGGACAGCTTTTGTCTTGTAGATCACTGACCTGACCACCCGTCAATATGTGGCAGGAAAAAACTCCCAGTACTTGGAAGAATTATTTCCAAAAGACAAACATCCTGCAAGAAAAAGTATAGGTGTGTTAGTGGCCTACAGGAAATAATTGGAGGAGGGACTTCCATAAAATGGTCCATTGTTCTGCCGAAAACTCCAACTTGCCAAGAACTCCAACCACGTCACTTCTGGTGACTCTACACAAGGAATATTTGGAGATTTCGACCACTTGGTATTTTCACACAACACCGGCAGCCTACACACTCCGGTACACGCTATAATGAGTGGACATTTTTATTCCTGCCTCTAGTAACCAACAACATGGCCGCCTCAAAGGCGGAGACAACTAGTGGGTGGACTAACAATGTCCACTCATTACAGTATAGTGCCGGGGTCCTCAATAGGCGGACTCCGGGCCGCCTCCAGACCCACACACACTTAAATCTCGACCGCCGACTTCCTTCTGTCATCAGCGGGGGCAGAATGGAGAGGATCGGAGGTGCCGCATAATTACAAAAAGCCGAGTTCTTCTGCTTACCCGGCGGAGAGGCTGTCATTCGAAGTCCCGCCTCCGGTGCCGGCTCCTACCTATGATAGACAGAACACTGGTGACGTCTATCATAGGAGCCGGTGTCTAGGAGGCGGGACTGTGTATGACAGCCTCTCCGCCGGGTAAGCAGAAGAACTCGGCTTTTTGTAATCATGCGGCACTGCCAGTGTAAGACACGGCCACTCCGATCCTCTCCATTCTGCCCCCGCTGATGACTTGGCTTTTTATAATCATGCGGTGCTCTAATCCGCACTGGTCACTCTTCATTAATGGGGGCATGGGTCACTGGTCACTCTTTATTTATGGGGGTACGCACACTGGTCACTCTGCATTAATGGGGGCATGCACACTGGTCACTCTGCATTAATGGGGGCACACACAATGGTCACTCTGCATTAATGGGGGCACGCACACTGGTCGCTCTGAATTAATGGTGGGAACGCACATGGTCGCTCTGCATTAATGGGGGCACGCACGCTGGTCACTCTGCATTGGATGGGGGCAAGTTTTGGGGAATGCCTTTTTTTGTTGTTGGCGTTCTGTATTTGGAATTTGACGGTCACTTTTCCGGACCTCGGACTGAATGGAAAATTTGTAAGTGGACCTTTCAAGTTTACATTTGAGTACCCCTGGTATAGTGTATACCAGAGTGTGTAGGCTGCCGGCGTTCTGTTGAACTACCAAGTGGTCGAAAATCTCCAATTATTATTCCTGGTGTAGAGTCAACGGAAGTGAAGTGGTTGGAGTTCTCGGCAAGTTGAAGTTTTCGGCAGAACACAGTCAGAGTCCTGGTGGCCTATAGGAAGTGATTGGAGGTGGGACTTCCATAAAAGGTGCCGTTGTTCTGCCGAAAACTCCAACTTGCCGAGAACTCCAACCACTGGCGACTCTATACCAGGAATATTTGGAGATTTCGACCACTTGGTGTTTTCACAGAACAGGTGACAGCCTACACACTCCGGTACACGCTATAACGAGTGGACATTTTTATTCTTGCCACTAGTAACCGACAACATGGCCACCTCGAAGGTGGGGACAACTAGCAGGGGGACTAACCATGTCCACTCATTACAGTATAGCGTATACCAGAGTGTGTAGGCTGCCGGTGTTCTGTGGAAACACCAAGTGGTCGAAATATCCAATTATTCCTGGTGTCGAGTCAACGGAAATGAAGTGGTTGGATTTCTCGGCAAGTTGGATTTTTCGGTAGAACAGTCACGGAGTCCTGGTGGCCTATAGGAAGTGATTGGAGGTGGGACTTCCATAAAAGGGGCCGTCACTGAGTCCTGGTGGACAGGGAGCTCACTCATTGCACATTCCAGGTTTTCAGCTTAATTCACTAAGATGGAATTATTTTGCCTTTACTCCCTATTTTATCTTATGATAATTCTCTCTAAAAAATGCTCAATTCACAAGCATAAATCTTTTTGGGTTTCTTTCGGTTTCTCTTCTTTTTTTTTTTTGGGAAGGGCAAGAACCTTTTTTACTAGGTTCCTATTGTTGCATACGCCTTCCTGTCCCAGTGACGCCCCTTGCCCCTCTTTCCTTTTTTTTGGTGTCATGAGTCTATTTATTTTATTTATTTATTTCTATTTATTTTTTATTTTTTTGCATAAGCCATCCTGTCCCAGTGGCACCCCTTGCCCCGCTTTCCTTTTTTTGGTGTCACAAGAGCAGGAAATAAGAAAAAAAAACTCTAGTGGGGTCACTAAGAGCAAAACCAACCAGACATAAATTCTAATGTTTCCCTATATTATTTAACCACTTGAGGTTTTTACACTTAGGAGATACCCCATGAACCCCCCCCCCCCCCCCCACCACCACCGATATTTCCGTTTTTGAAAGCGCAATATAACACTTGCAGATTACTCTGTCATTGAGTAATACAATAAAACTATATGTTGTTACAGTGTATTTATTATTTTAGTCATATGGAAACCAGAGGTGTGACCTATGATTTGTATATGACATTTGGTTAAATAAATTGTACAAGTACAAAAAAAAAATATTTTAAAATTAAATATATTTTCCTTAACCCATATTAAACTTTTGTTCCTTTGTTAACCCTAACCAAAGCTAATTAATTCTATCCTCATCAACCTCCCTTACCTATAATTTTTCTGTCTATTTTTTTAATTTCTTTTTTTTTCCATGTGTCCTCATTTTTATTTGTTTTGTTATTTTTGCATAAGCCTTCCTGTCCCAGTGATGCCTTTTGCCCATCTTTCCTTTTTCTGGTGTCACAAGAGCAGGAAATAAGAAAAAAAAAGCTCTAGTGGGAGCAAAACAAACCAAACAGAAATTCTAACCTTTCCCCATTTTATTTAACCACTTGAGGTTTTTAAACTCAGGAGAAAACCCATATCCCCCCCCCCCCCTGCCGTGTTTTTTTTTTTTAGGTTTTGAAAGTGTAATATCACACTTGTTCAAGTCCAAGAATCCTGATTTTTTTTTTTTTTTTCACTGTTGAATAAAAAAAGTGCACAATTCTTTTTTTTTTTTTTTTTTTTTTTTTTCCAAGAGATCTTTTTTTTCTCATTTACAAATAACTTTACCTGGCTTTGTACCAGGAATCATATTACTTTAATTTTAAAACAACTTTTTTTTTTTTTTTTTTTTTAATGAATGGACAAAAAGAAGAAAACTGTTTTTGCAATAATCAACAAAATAAGGCTAGTTTGTCACTCTGAAAAATTGAACATATTATTTTGTAATCTTAAGTAATGACAAAATTATCGCCAAATAAAAAGGCCCGTTGTGAAAATGTAAAAATTGCTCTGGCCCATCAGGGGGATAAACCTACAAGAGCTGAAAACTAAAATAAAGTTTTTCCCTAGAATTGACCTTTAATAAGTGATAACCGGTGCCGTGCTGCAATCTTTGTGAGTTCACAGTTGCTTTTATTTTATGGTAACGGCTGATAAGATAACTCTGGCAGTGGTGACCTTAAAGTTGAGTACAATGGACGTTTATGTATTATTTTGATTCAATTTAGGATTTATGACAAATTTGGCGAATCGGCGGTGAGATCCCTTCCGAAGTTCTACCCATCCGTCTTACCGGTGGACGTTAAGCATCTTTGCAGGGCGAATCCGGGACACTTTTTGGCCTACTTGGACAATCTCATCAAGACAAAACCTGAACAGCAAAGGTACGGAGAAGAGGACTATACCTGTCTGAGGCTTTGCCGGTATTATTCGGATTTCACTTTGTATGGCCGGCCAAGGGGCGCTAACAAAAGACGGTTTAGTCATGGCTTAAGTGACCATGAGCGTGCAGCTGACCATTACCATGGCTGGTGACCACGTCCGTACATATTGTTACACTGCAGTTATACAACTGTAGAACCTTCCTAGATAGGTTAGGTAAATGTAGTTCTTGTAGCCAGTGGTGGCTGGTGCATGATAATTTGGGGGGGCCCAGAAAAACCCACACCCCCGTGGGATGGACAGCCAGCAGGCAAACCCACCACCCCTCCCCCAGGACAGCCAGCCGGCAGGCAAATCCACCACCTGGGAAGGATGGACGGACAGCCAGCATTTTTGCCGCCTCCTTCCCAGATGGCTGAGATTCTCCGCCGGCCGTGCGTCTCCTCCCTCTTCCTGGCCAATGGCCAGTAAAATCGCTTCTTTTTTCAGCCAATCGGGAAAGGGATCTCACAACCCACTTCCTGATTGGCCGGGAGGAGAATCGGTGTGATAATAACAAATATTAATTCCCTATTGTCATACAACTGGGTGGGCTCAGGGTGCAGTGCTGTGCGCCCCGAGCCCACCCTTTTTTGAAGCATATTAGAGCCTCTGGCGCTAATCACATGCTTAAAAAAAAAAAAAAAACCCCATTGGAATCCATGCGTCCAGCGCCCTGCATGTAAATTAGGGGGCTGGATGCATGAATGGGGGGCGGCACCCCTGTGCCCCCAATGGACAGGCCACCACTGCTTGTAGCTCTCCTGTAATTTGTAGAGCAGCTTATGACTGCTTTGGGCTGTTCAGGGCGCTGCAGGTTTGACTCCTTCCCCCTGTTTTCTGGAGAGTTCTTCAAAGTAGTGCGCTGAGAGAATCAAACAAGCAGTCTGAATATTTGTGGTTCCAGCCAATTCCTGGGGGTAGGCTGTCCAGGAGGGGGCTGGAGAGTGCATAAATAGTCTGGGACCAGAGGCAGACCTGTTCATGTCCAGGAGGAGAGGTTTCCAGCCCAGCTGACATTTACCAGGAGCTCATCAGGGTCCCAGCTATGAAGAACCTGGGACAAAATCAGCGGCCGCTGCAGGGCTGAGTGCTACACAACCTGTCGTGTTTGGCAGCTGGTACCATCGCCAAAAGCGACCCATTCAAGTACAAGGGAGTGTGCCGCAACCTATATGCACCTGCATGTAATGCAGATGGTTGGGGTCTGGACCAGAGGCAGGCCTGTTCATGTCCAGGAGGAGAGGTTTCCAGCCTGGAGGGCTGCTGCCCTCTGGGGCAGCCCAGCTGACATTTACCAGGAGCTCATCAGGGTCCCAGCTATAAGAACCTGGGACAAAATCAGCGGCTGCTGCAGGGGTGAGTGCTACACAACTTGTCGAGTTTGGCAGATGATACCAATCCCAAAAGCGACCCATTCAAGTACAAGGGACTGTGCCGCAACCTCTTTGCACCTGCATGTAATGCAGATGGTTGGGGTCTGGATTTTAATGGTTAGGGGGTGACATATTGCCTCGGAGCATAGGTGTTCGCAGCCTATTGCATTAGGGTGTGCACCGCAAATCTTAAACACACATGCGTGTGTATGTATATACTGACAGTGTCAGCAGGGAATTAGACGCTGTCCATTATTTTTTATTTATTTATTTTTTTCCCCCAATTTTATGTATTGTTTTTACAATTTTTTTTAGGAGCCCCGTAAGGTGGCTTTGATGAAATATCAGGGGCCTAAACGGGGAGAATCTGCACCACGCGGGGTGATTAGGGTGTACCCAGGCATTGGAGAGATTTTTTTGTTAACTTCCTGTTGTGTCTGCGGAACCGGAAGTTAAAGTGATTGTAAAGTCTTGTGTTTTTTTTTTTTTTTTTTTTTTTAACCGGGCCCATACTGCCCATACCAGGCAATTTCTGGCACTCTGCTCCTACATGTAAAAATTATTATTATTATATAGGATTTATTTAGCGCCGACAGTTTACGCAGCGCTTTACAACTTGAGGGTAGACGGTACAAATACAATACACTTTAATACAGTAGGAATCAGAGGGCCTTGCTCGTTAGAGCTTACAATCTAAGAGGGACAATCTAAGAGGGACAGTCAAGAAATACAAAAGGTAATAACTGTGGGAGATGGGCTGATGGAGAAAATCAGGGTCGTCTCTAGTATTGATTGGACCCTGGGCAAATATTTTCTTGGGCCCTACCAAATGCACTTATCAACTAACTGTGGGCAATGCGGGCTCAAGGGGCAGCTGCTTTGGGCCCTACAACAATGGCTGAGCCCGGGGAAGCTGCCCCTTTTGCCCTGTGTTAAAGACGGCCCTGGAGAAAATAAAAGTACAGTTGTTAGGTGGATGCCAGATAGGTTTCTCTGAAGAGATGTGTTTTCAGGGATCGTCTGAAAGTGGACAAAGTTGGAGATAGTCGGACAGATGGGGGTAGAGCATTCCAGAGGATGGGAGAGGCTCGGGAGAAGTCCTGGAGGTGAGCATGGGAAGTGGTTACAAGGGAGCTAGAGAGCAGGAGGTCCTTGGAGGAACGAAGAATGAGTTGGTTGCGGTTGGTATTTTGAGACCAGATTAGTGATGTAGCTGGGCGCCAAATTATGAATGGCCATGTAGGTTATGGTTAGTAACTTGAATTTAATTTGTTGGTTAAGTGGCAGCCAATGGAGGGATTAGCAAAGAGGGGAAGCAGACACAGAGCGGTTTGCAAGGTGGATGAGCCTGGCAGCAGCGTTCATGATGGACTGAAGGGGGGAGGAGCCTTTTTAAAGGTAAGCCAATGAGAATGGAGTTGCAATAATCGAGACGAGAGATGACCAGGGAGTTGATTATAAGCTTTGTGGCATCATTGGTTAGGAAGGGATGTATACAAAAATCATCATTATTTGCTAGAAAATTACTCAGAACCCCTAAACATTATGTATTAAATTTAAGCAGAGACCCTAGGGCAGTTATGGGGAAACTTGGCACTCCAGATGTTTTGGAACTACACTTCCCATGATGCTCATGCACTTTGCAGTGTAGTGGAGCATCATGGGAAATGTAGTTCCAAAACATCTTGGGTGCCAAGGTTCGCCATCACTGCCCTAGGGAATAAAACGGCGGTCATTGCAACTTTTTATGTCACACAGTATTTGCGCAGAAATTTTTCTAATGCACTTTTTTTGGAAAAAAAACTGTTTTTATGAATTAAAAAAAAAACACTAAAGTTTGCCCAATTTTTTTGTATAATGTGAAAGATGATGTTGCGTCGAGTAAATGGATACCGAACATGTCATGCTTTAAAATTGCGCACACCCGTGGAATGACGCCAAATTTCAGTACTTAAAAATCACTATAGGCGATGCTTTAAACATTTTTACAGGTTACCAGTTTAGAGTTAAGCCCCGTACACACGTACCGATCGTCGGCCGAACGATCGGCCGTCTTTTGTCCAGGGCTGTCGGTGTCTGTTGAAAAGTGCAAAAGACTGCACAAGAATTTTGTCCGCCGACTACAGCCGACTGCAGAAGTGATGTCATGTAATGGTTAACTTTCCCTGTGTTTTGTCTTTTCTGAGCATGCCCAGTCTTGCAAATCTGCTGTCTGTCGGCCGAATTCTGTACTGACTGGCGAACAATCGGCCGTTCTGGTGTCGGCATACAAAAATTTTAATGCTTGCAAGACAGATTCTGTTCGGCCGAAAGTGCGCTGTTGGCAGCATCATACTAACAAGCCGAAAATCGGCCGATCGGTCGTCGGCCGAAACTTTTCGGCCAACAATCGGTACGTGTGTACGGGGCTTTACAGTGGAGGTTTCAGGCTAGAATTGTTGCTCTCGCTTCCTTGCAGCGAATCCTCACATGTATGGATTGAACGCTGTTTACATATGTGGCCGCGACAAAAGCATGCATTAGCTTCTGCGTGCGAGCGCGGGGACTGGGGCACTTAAATCATTTTTTTTACACTTTCTTTCTTTCTTTCTTTCTTTTTTTTTGATCACTTTTATTCCTATTACAAGGAATGTAGACATCCCTTGTAATAAGAATAGTGAATGATGGGTCCTCTTTATAGGGAGATCTGGGGTCAATAAGACCTCAGATCTCTCCTACAGGCTAGAAAGCCTAAAATAAAAAAAATAAAAAATCGTCTATTTAGCCAAGATCTGTGCAGTATTGAAAATGGCCTGGCGTGACGTCATCACGTCGCGCCCGGGGATCCGAGAGTCATAGAGACTGCCGGGGACCATCTAGTCTACGCAGTCTCTATGGTGACATTTCCACCTGCGGCTGATTCCTTCTCCGGCTCCGGCAGAAAAACAAGGCAGATAAACAAGGCAGATAAACAAGGCAGAGCTCCGTTCAGGGATGTGATGGATTTTCTTACCCTGTTAAGTAGGAAAAGAAAATCCATCACATCCATTAGTAAAAGCAGTGGATACAGTGTTGCATGACCGTGCAATTGTCAGTTAAAGTAACGCAGTGCCGAATCGCAAAAAATGGCCTGGCCATGAAGGGGGGTAAATCTTCCTGAGGTCCAATGGATAAAAATGAAAAAAAGAAAAAAATTGCTAGATCAAGGCTTGATGTAGGTCAGTGTCAGGGTTAATATTTGGGTCAAGGTAAGAGTCAACATGCACCTTCATCTGTGCAGATGAACATCTTTGCATCTGCCCTGGCGCCATAATATATCAAAAGTACACCAATAAAGCAGAACTGGAAAATTTGTACCAAATTGTTTCATTGGATACTGATTCTTAGTAAGTAAGACTAATCTGTTTGTTTTTATTATAGATTATCTCTGTTACAGTCTCTTGCTCAACCAGAATCCTTAAAGTTAGACTGGCTGCCACTGGCAGTTTCCTATGATGCCCCCCACTCTTCAAGCACTGTTGACAGCACTGGAAACCCCAGGTGAGTGATTTGATCATGTGCTCTCTTCAAAGTTTAAGATGATTTATATGTATGAATATTTTTACAGAGTTACATTGTTTCAGCTTTGACCAATGTAACTATACATCAGTGGTGGGGAACCTATGGGCCACAAAATCATTTGGTCCGGCCCCCAGCGCCGCTGAGTCTGTGTCTTTCTCAGCTGAGCTGCCAGAACAGAGCTGATGTTTCCTGTATAGTTCCATCTCCGTCCTTACAGTCTGAGTGAGTCACAGGCGGAGTGATATCAAATGCACTCCGCCTGTAAGGAGACTGACCAATACAGGAAGCATCGCCTCTTTCTTCCTCCAGCGCGGCACCGCTCCTGAGTCTCTAGCCAGCATTTGCCGCCAGCAGTACCCACAGCAGTACCAGCCAGCACTACCAGCCTGAGCCAGCAGTACCCACAGCAGTACCAGCCAGCACTACCAGCCTGAGCCAGCAGTACCCACAGCAGTTCCAGCCAGCAGTGTACACGCCTATGCCAGCAGTATCCAAAGCAGTACCAGCCTGAGCCAGCAGTACCCACAGCAGTATCCAGCCAGCAGTACCAGCCTGAGCCAGCAGTACCCACAGCAGTTCCAGCCAGCAGTACCAGCCAGCACTACCAGCCTGAGCCAGCAGTTCCAGCCAGCAGTACCAGCCTAAGCCAGCAGTTCCAGCCAGCAGTACCAGCCTGAGCCAGCAGTACCCACAGCAGTTCCAGCCAGCAGTACCAGCCAGCACTACCAGCCTGAGCCAGCAGTTCCAGCCAGCAGTACCAGCCTGAGCCAGCAGTTCCAGCCAGCAGTACCAGCCTGAGCCAGCAGTACCCACAGCAGAAGAAATTTGACACAAAACAAATGTTTTCTTCATGCACATCTCTAGTAACTATGTAAAATTATCCATACTTGGAGTTCTTCTTTCACCGCTTTAAGTCTGCCCTATAGCAGTTTTTCTGCTACAGGGTGGCAGCTGTGCGCTAAATCACGTATATATGCGTGATCCAAGACTTCCGGGTAGGGGGTGCGCATGCTGATCGGCAGGTGCCAGGTGCTCAATGTCCTCTGGCACCCGCTGATCATCTATGTAAACAAGGCAGATCACCATGATGGGGAAAGGGATGGAGTCTGTGTTCCTGCAAAGCAAGTAATAAATTCCATCTCTTCCCTTGCTAAAAGCACCACCCACAGTATAGTAAAACACCAGCTAGGCACACAATCAACCCTTTGATTGCCCGTGATGTTTTACCGCTTCACAGCCAGTGTCATTAGTACAGTGACAGTGCATATTTTTTAGCACTGATCACTGTATTAGTGTCACTGGTTGCCACAAAGTGTCAAAAGTGTCAGTTAGTGTCCGACTGTCTGTTGCAATATCGCAGTCCTGCTAGAAGTCACTAGTAAAAAAAATAAAATATCCCTTAGTTTGTAGACGCTATAACTTATGCGCAAACCAACTAATATATGCCTATTAGGAATTTTTTTTTTTTTTTTTTACAAAAAAAATATGTAGCAGAATACATTTTGACCTAAATTATTGAAAAAATTCGATTTTTAAAAAACAAATTTTATTAGATGCGTTTTATAGCAGAAAGTAAAAAATATATGTATTTTCAAAATTGCCATTTTTTTTATGTTTATAGCGCCAAAAAAAAAACCCCCCACTGGTGATCAAATACCACCAAAAGAAAGCTCCTATTTGTGGGGAAAACATAAATGCTATTTGGGTACAGCGTTGCACGACTACGCAGTTTTCAGTTAAAGTAACCCAGTGCTGTATCGCAAAAAATTGCCTGGTAATAAAGGTGGGGTGGGAAACCTTCCGGAGGGCAAGTGGTTAAAGGTGTTGCTCAGCAGTACTTTGAGATCCTTCTTTTGTGTTTAAAAAAAAAAAAAGTGAATCTGTGAAGTAATTGAACGTTTCTGTTCTCCGCAGACCCCGCTCACACTTGTTCACCTGGGGCTATGGACTTCTCATATCTCTCCTAATTGAGCTGCCATCTGACTTTGTAACCAAAGAGAAAATGCTGCATATCTGCAGGACAGCTGGGTAAGGAACCTGTCCCATCCGACTCCTAGATGAGTACATTTATTGTTTACTTTGGGACTAAGCCCTAGTTCACATTGACGTTTCAAATTGCATGAAAAGTCGCACCCTTATTGTCAGCAATGGCACCGTTTAAATTGGAAGGACGCCGACTCTGCACTACTTTGGGTGATTTCGGATGCGACTTGCATAGACCTCTGTGCATGAGGCCCATGGGCTGACTGGCAACTTTCGGCCCAGGGGGCAAGTACAAACCAGAGGCCCATGGTGCAGCGACTCGGCCCCCCTCCCACTCTTCTTCTTCCTGGCCTCCTCCTGACCCCCATTCCAGGCTAAAGCTTCACTCCAGGTACTCTATACTCACCAGCCAAATTCGGGTTCCTGACCTGGCCAGCAGGGGGCAGTTGGGGGGAGCTGGGACAGCTCGGTTGGGGCTGACTGGGGGAGGAGAGTCTCCAGTGGGGCATGGAACCGGCCTCTGCTCAGACACAGTTTACACCATCCATGCTGGGGGGGGGGGGGGGGGGGGTCTGTGCTTTGTCCTTGTCTTCATCCCGCACTCAGTAGGTCAGTGGTGGAGACTTTTTACTTCTCTTCATCAGGAATCCTTTAGGCATGTCTGTGGCAGAAGTGGTGCAGGCTTTTTACGGGGGAATCAGAGTGGCCTGGGGGGGCAATTGCCCCCTGGCTCGGTCCTCCCCTGATGAACCCGCACAGATGTCTTCATACTCTCACACCTGAAGTCGCACTGACGTGTGGCTTTGAAATCATGCAATTTCAGATAAAGTCGCATGATTTCAAAGCCGCATTCAGTGTGAACAAGGGGTAAACCACAAAGGCAAATTTAACCTTATGCTACTGAGCAGTTTGACCCCCTTGTTGTCATTCAACCTCAAGAATGGTGACCTCAAAGCAGGGGCGGCCCATCCATTGGGGGCACAGGAGCGCCGCCCCCCCAATCTACATGCAGGGCCCCCGGACGCATGGATTCCAATAGGAGATTTTTTTTTTTTTTTTTAAGCACGCTCTAATAGGCTTCAAAAAAGGGTGGGCTCGGGGCGCAGAGCACAATTGTGTGACAATAGTGAATGATTATTTGCTATTGTCACACTGACTCTCCTCCCAGCCAATCGGGAAGAGGGTTGTGCGACCCCCTCCCCTTTCCTGATTGGCCAAAAGGAGAAGCGATCTTACTGGCCAGGAAGAGGCGGAAGAGACACGGCTGGAGGAGAAGGACAGAGGCTAAGCCAGGAGGAAGGAGGAGGTAAGGAGGCAGACCGTTGGGGGGGGGGGGGGGGAAGGAACGTGTTGCCTGCCAACTGACTGACTGACAGACCGACCGACCGACGGACCGGGGGGGGGGGGTTGTTGTTGGGTGCCCATTGGTTTGACGCACCGCCCCCCCCCTTCTAATTACCGAGCACAAGCCGCCACTGCATCGTCAATGCGTTGTAAAGAGTTGTCAACAAGTGGATACATTGTTAGGCTGCAAAAGTTTAAAGTGATATTAAATTTTTTATGAAAAAAATGTAGCAGCGTATTTTATATTATGTATTGATGATATAATGAGCCTTTGAAAGTTTGGTGCATTTCATTTCTATCTACAGCAGTGATTCTCAGCCAGGGTTCCCCCAGCTATTGCTAGGGGCTCCTTGAGCTTTTGTTGTCTGGCCGCCTATTTTTAATGGTGTCTGCATAGTTCCAGAGCCAATGCTCTTTGGTGGAGCCAGCAGATCTTTTTAGCTGCCTGTAAGGGTGGCACTGTAAAGGCTTCAATCCTCCTACTGACTACCAATGTAAGGGACATTTTTCCTATTGACCTATTAGTGATTTGGTTTTAGTAAGAATTCCCTGAGACCTTAAAATTATTTTAGGGGATTCTTTGGGGTAAAAAGGTTAAGAAAGGCTGATCTATAGAGTGGCTGCAATGCCCTGCCCAGCTGTGTAGCCACCCTACCCCAGTGTAGCTAGCTACCCTGATGTGCATGTTACTTGCCATATGATGCCATGTTGCTGTGCTCAGGGGATTTGTTGTGCCAGAGGCGTAACTCGAACCTTCAGGGCCCCGGTGCAAGAAACCATGAAGGGCTCCCCGGACTACTGGCTGGGCCCTTCCCTTCAAGCCTGGGGCTCTTTCCACTGATCCTGGGGCCCTTTACTCTCATTGCAGGGCCCTTTGATTACGGTCCCGCAGCGGGACCCTTTCACAAGTTCTGCAGTGGTCCCCCTTCCTGCCATCTTGGGGCCTCCCCACGGTGGTGGAATGCCAGGGCCCAGTCGCAAGTTTGACCTTTGCGATCCTGGAAGTTCACCCACTGGTGTCAGTAGTTTTTATTTTTTAGTATTTTAATTGTATTTTTTATCATTTTATTTTATTTTTTTACAATGTCACTGACTATGACTCTGTCCATTCAGAAAAGGAAGGAGCTGGTAAATTACATATTTACCGACCCCTTCCTGGTTCTCTATTGTGATATATCCCCTGCAGCAGCCGGCAGGAGAAGGGAGGGAGCACAGTGGGGGAGGGGGGGGGGCAAGACTGTAGGGGGGGTGGGGGGGGGGAGAACCAGGGGAGCACACAGGGGCCCAGAGACAGCAGAACACAAGTGAACTGGATAGGAGGAGTGGCGGGGGCAGCATACAGAGGAACCAATCTCCTCCATTTTCCTCCTGCAGCTACAGGAGGAAAAAGGAGGACAGTGATTTCTCTACATACTGCCCCAGCTGCCTCTCCTATCCAGGTGTACAGGGGAGCTGCACAGGCCCCCTGGAGCACGGGGCCCGGTTGTAATTGTAACCCCTGTAGTTTCGCCCCTGCATTGTGCATTATGGGTAGTTAGGAATCTTGGGACATGTGGTCCCCAAGCATTAGATCAAATGTCTACACTGATGTGCTCAGTGTGTGCTCCTGAACAAGAAGTTCAGGCAATTGTAGCAAACGAGACCCATGGCACAGAAAAGAGAAATATGTGTTTTTAGAGCAAGCACAGGAAAATAGATTGTTTTACAGCTAGTTAAGGAAGAAATATCAATATAGACGTTAAATGTGTGTGAATCCCCTAGGGGACTTAGTGTATGGAGCACTTGGTCTTGTTATCAGTGCTGGGACATGGTCATGTAGAGCCCAGGGTGAACATGCCAAACTGCGCCCCCCAAGATGTATAAGCATTA